>NC_046966.1:22420003-22427503 GCF_009769545.1 Cyclopterus lumpus
ATGAGATGGCTTCAGGGTGATACGGAGGCCCGCTATGGCCAAAAGTAAAACCATAAGCCTATTTTTCACTTCATTTATTTAATTATTTTGAGGGGACAAAAATAAAAGGGGGCTTTATAATCTCCAACAAAGACGCATTTTATGGGCTCGTCGTGTCCGCGCACGTGCACTCGCAAGCACAAACACGCTATAAAGGCCTCGCGGAAGAGGGAAATCAGAACTATATTTTCTAATTAATCACACTCTTGAAGCCAACCGATTATAATACAAACCCTCTCCTCCCTCCTCCTTCTCTCTCTCCCAAAAAAAAGAGAGAATAAAAGTAGAAATTTCACACCACGCACGCGGAATGAACGATTTAATGTGATTGTTTCGGTCGAAGGGGATGTTTCCCGAGGCCTTGTGGGGAAATAATGTCCTTATGAATTAAATAATAGGGTTATTACTTTCATTGATTTTAGCTGTCTGGGAATTTAGTGCTGAGCTCCGGTCTTAACCTCCTCCTCCTCCCGCTGTTCTTCACTCTCTCTCTCTTTCTCTCGCTCCTTCGTCCTCTTGTCTAATTATTTCCCCATAAGCCCCCCCCCCCCCCCCCCCCCCTCCCCCCCGCTTCCTACAGCGCAAACAGCGCAGTCACTGAGCGAGAATTATGTAAATATTATTAAAGGGACTCAAGCACGGAAATTCATTTTTAGGTCGGCGCACGCGCGTGCAAAAGCAAAAGCTCCGTCCCCTCGGACCCCACCCCCCCCCCCACCCCCCCACCCCTCAATTTATTTGCAAATAAAGGAGGTGACCGGGAGGTATCAGGGGATGTTTAGCCGGGCTGTCAACGCCGCAGAATTAATGCTTTTAATAATTGGGATTTCACTTCCCGGGGAATTGGTGGCGTTTACACACTTCATAAGCTAAAACAACCCCGTCCCCCCCCCCCCCCCCCCCCCCCCCCTTCAAAAAAAAAAACTGGGTGCGCGCGCACTCACACAAACACCTGCACGTTAAGAAGAAGCATCCGTCTTCTCTTCCGTCCCTTTTAATTCAGCCATTCTTCACTTTCTTACTTTTTTTTTTTTTTTTTAGCTCAGCCAACAAATGGTAAAAAAAATAAATTATTAATGCACGCCCGCCCCCCCCCCCCCCCCCCCGCTCCTTTCTCCTCCTATATCTTTATCTGTCTCCCCCCCCCCCCCCCCTCCCCCCTCGAGGGACTCGCAGTCCTATTAGAACAAATGACGAGGGGCCCCGGCGCTTTTGTACAAAAAAATAAAAAAGGCGCAGGCGGGCGCGCGCGCCTGTCCCATTATGTGCGACACATGATCAATAGGGCGATAACGCAGCGACATCAATATAAGCGACAGAACAATGAGGGATATCATCGAGCATCTATCTTAATATAGCCGACTACAAGGGCCGTCTGACAACCGCGGCGGCTCATGGAAATTCCGCCCCACGAATCTACAGCGCCATCTCCTCCCTCCTCCTCGCGCTCAATAGACTATATGGGCACACACGCGCACACACACACACACACACACACACACACACACACACACACACACACACACACATAGATGATGCAGCTGGCGCGCAGGCTATTATTTTCCCATTTCAATTTGACACCCCTGCCTTTCATGCTAATTCTATTATTGTAGGAAGTTTATGTGATTCCGTATCACTAGAAATCGGTAATGTCTAATAACCCTTTGGGCTGAAAGGAGGAGGAGAGGAAAAAAAAGAGAAGAAGAAGAAGAAGAAGAAGAAGAAAAAAAACTGCCTCGAGACCTGCGGCAGCCAGTGGGAAAATAATTACTTTCATATCAAAACTCAGCAGGAGGCGCGGGGTCCTATAGCCCCGCGGCCACTAACCTCATTCCAGCTCGGCCTTTCAAATGAATAAATTTGTTAAAGCAATAAACACAAACAGCCAGACGGACTTGAGGCCCGCTCCCCTCACACACACACACACACACACACACACACACACACACACAGGAAACAAGAAAGGGGATTCATCTGCTGTAACACACATGATCCAAGGTTCTGCTCCACAGCTAACCCCCCCCCCCCCCCACCCCCCCTCTTCCTTCCTCAACACGGCCTCTAGAATGACATGCGATTCAATTTAAACAATAACTTTATTTATCAAAATGTTTTCACATATAAATATCATTTTCTCGGTTTTTTTTATACAATATCTGAGGATCTTCGTTGTGTGTGACGGCGGCCGAGTTTCTTTTTGTGTTTACGAGTCGGTCACCAAAAAAACAGAGAGAAAGAAGCTGCTTCTGTCGGTGTCTGGGCCCTGAAGCCTGAATGTGAGGGGGGGGGGAGCCCATCTGGATTGATCACACATTATGATTAAAAAATAGATGAGAATTAAAGTCTCCTGATTCCTGATATGTTTTTGTGTCTCAGCAGAGCTTTGGGAATGTTTGGCTAGTCTGAGCGGCGTTCCCGGTCCTCGTTAGTCCATGTCGACGTCCTCTCCGTCGGTGTTTGTCTCCGGACCCCTGCGAGGGTCCGGAGACGCTCGCTCGTCTGTTGCGCCCGCCGCCGACGCCGCCAGCGTCCCCTCGGCGAGCGGCTCGTCGGCCGTCGCCGCCTCTGTTCGAACTTTCACACCGCCCTGGTCGCTGGCGTCGCCGGACCGCGCCGAGCTCGGCCCGTTCGGCGGGGGAGACCCGGGGTGCTCGACGCCGCCGCCGCCGCCACACTCCTCCGCGTTTGCGTCTCCGTCCGCCCTATTGCTAATGTGATCGCGGCGACCCGAGGCCGGGGGGACGATGCCGGGGAGGTCTGAAGGAGCGGGGCTCCCTTCGCTCGCCACGCACCTCTGGCCCGCGCCCGGCCTGTGAACGCCGTTGTCCTGACACGGCGAGGCCTTCAGGGCCGCCTGGGGCACGAGAAAGCCCAAGGGCTGATGGGTGATGGGGTAAAGCAAGAAGTGACCTTTACCCACCAGCGTCCTCTGACCGGGCGACGAGGGGAAGTCCAGCTGAGGCTTCCTGCGAGGCGTGGCGTCGGAGAGGAGGCTCTCCACGCTGAAAGGGTTGCGTTTCTGCAGGGCGGCGGATCTCGGGCCCCCGGGGCCGGAGCTGTGCGTGCTGCCCGGAGAGACCTGCTCCGGTTCTCCCGCCGTTCTTTGGTTGTGCTGGTTTTGCAGGTGGCTGTAGTCGTGTCGCGTTTGGTCACAGCTGGATTCGGTGTGGCGTCCCCCGCCGCCCTTCGTCGCCGTCGCCGGCAGCTCGATGCGAATCGTCCCGCTGACGCTCGACGACTGCTGCTCGCTGTCGGTGAACTGGGAGACGCCGCTGTCGCTGTCCGAGCCGCCGGGCGTGTGGAAGCTGTCGCCCGCCAGCAGCTTGTTCTGCGACTTCAGCAGCTTCCGCTCCTGCTTCCGCTTCTTCTTCTCGGCGCGCTCCTGGTCGCGCCGGGCGATCTCCTCGGGGTCCATGGGCTCGCCGCTGCACGTGGTCGGGTGGGAGTTGTGGGCCGGCCGCCCCGGGCCTTTCTTCGTGTTCTCCTTCTTTCGCCACTTCGCGCGTCGGTTTTGGAACCAAACCTGCGCACACGAGACACAAACACGAAGCACACACACACACACACACACACACACATGAAGCACACACACTAAGGTGAGATGCATTGAAACACTGTTTATTTAATGTAATGTAATATTCATTTGGGTTTATATTAAATAATATTCAATTGGGCTTTGGTTGGTGCTGAAATGAGTCGATTAGTGGATTATTCCATTGCCATGGTAATTAATTGTCAACAATGTCATTGGCTCTGTTTTAGGCTTCATGGTGATTTTCTGCTTTCTTATTGTTTTTCTGTATTCTCTGAATTAAATATCTTTGTGTTTTGATCCACTGTTGGACGAGTGAAAGCAAATTGCAAACGTGACCCTATGACCTCGTGCTTTTAGGGTTAAAAACCAAACAATCCCAAAGTGGATCCACAACGAACCCAATTGTCTAGTTGGTGCCAACGAGGAATACGACGGCACATTCATTTATTTAAACTGTGTGACACGAACATTTCCACAGTCTGATGCAACGCAGTCCAATAATCCGGCAACGCTTTCTGCCGGCCTGCGTACAAAAAAAAAAAAAAAACGGTCCCGCGCGTGTCGTCCGAAGTCGTTTACGAGGACGACTTTGTGCATTTTGGGGTTTATTTTATTGGACTAAATTGTCCCTAATAATTTATCCAGCAAAAGTGTACATGGCTGCACACAAAATGTGTGTGGACAACAACAGACCTCACACCTGCCACATAGCGTGGTGATGCGTCATAGTCAGATTATCAGATGGTGTAAAGACAAAACCAGATTGCTTCCAAATCCAAAACAAATTCCACAAAAGCCGAAGACAAGAGAGACAAGAGAGAGAGAGAGAGAGAGAGAGAGAGAGAGAGAGAGAGAGAGAGAGAGAGAGAGAGAGAGATGTTGGTTCAGGGCTCTGGTGGTCTGGAGGTCTGGAGAGGGGCCTCATGGGGGCTGCTGTGGACCAGCAGACGCACAGATGTGCGCGCTGTTAATTACCAAGCGAGCCTTCGTGATGGGTAACTCCGCCAATTACATCTAATTGTACCGGACGGCGAAAATCGGCCACATCCGCTCCCTGCATATAGTCCCCCCCCCCCCCCTCACACCCGGTCCCCTCCCGGCTCACACGCGGGGCTTTCAACGACCCCCAACCCCCACCCCCACCCCCCCACCCCCACCCCTCCCCCGGTTCTCCACGGAGCCTCCACGCGCCCCTCGCTGTCCGGGGGGCCTCTGGGTCGCGCGCTCAGGGCCGCGTGTTCGGCGCTGATAACAACACGCGAGTTTACAGCACGCGGAAGGAAAAAGATCCGCGAACGTTGCATAATGAAGGGCGACAATGGCGCTTCTTATGAATTGTTAATGTCGGTTATATCTTCTTCTCTTTTTTTTTTAAATTTTCCCACGCGCAAACCTGCCGATAAGCAGCTTGGGGGCAGCAGTAATCTGAGGTTTAGGAGCGAAATCCCCCCAAACAACACGCAGCTTCCGGGCTGCGCTTCTTTTTACTCCACCAAACCGTTATATATATATGTATTATATATATATATATATATATATATATATATATATATATATATTCATTTAGAAAATATATGAATATACGTTAAATTACACAGAATATCACACGTGGATCCATGCCGAGCAAATACTAGGGCATAGGTACTAAACCTTCATGTGTTTCTATTATTATTATCGTCACCATTCGTATTATTATGATGCCATGAGGCTATTATTATCAGATTAAATAAGCATATAATGGTGAAATGTGAATGGTAAAGATGGTCGCATCATGTTTATCAACATTGGATATGTATTTTGATCCTGAACACAAATCATCGTTTTGTAAAATTATTTTTATTTTTCAGCTCTTTAGAACAATATTACAATATTAGTATATTACTCAATAATGTAATAATCATATCTATTAATAACATTAGTTTTACTATTATTATTTATTGAATTATGTGTAAATGCTAAACCACTACAATATAGCAAAGGCTAATCTTTAAATATTGCAAGTACTTTTACTTTGTGTATTTTGTCAATATCAAAAAAATATTTAAAAAAAAGAAATAATAGTAATGATAATGTTAGTAACAATAATAATAATTAATAAAAAGATATGATGTATTTATTGAATATTCCTAAACCTTAAATTGAACCATAAATGTCTAAATAAGGGCAGTATAAGGGTTAAATTAAAAATACATAGTTGATTAATCGGATATTAAGCTATATAATTGTGTGTCACTGAATGTAAAAGACAGAATACTAATTACCACTTTCACCCCTCGGTTTGCTCAGTAAATAGCCTTGTTTTTTATTAACCCATAAATCAATAGGTTGCCTCCATGCATAATTCAAAAGAGACCCTTTTTATTGATGCTTTGATAATTGACAAATACCTATCTGCGCGTGGAGGAAGGAGGCCTTCACGAGACCAACGGACAGCTGGCGTCTATTTCCAATCGTGTTTTGCAGATTTCGACACGATTTACGTTTCATTGAAAATACAATACTACTAATAATAATCTGAACACTGTCTGTAAACTATATCCACTAAACATGGAGAGGTTCTCCTCGGAACCCGGTTCCTTCGTGTTCTGTTACCTGAACCCTGGACTCCACCAGGTCGAGCCTGAGCGCGAGCGCCTCCCGCATGAACACATCCGGGTAGTGGCTCTCGTTGAACGCCTTCTCGAGCTCCTCCAGCTGCCACCCGGTGAAATTCGTCCGCGTGCGTCTCCTTTTACAACCGGGACCGTCCTTATCCGGGTCCCCAGAATCTGCAGTGGTCGACGTGTGTGTGTGTGTGTGTGTGTGTGTGTGTGTGTGTGTGTGTGTGTGAGAGAGAGAGAGTGAGTGAGAGGAGAGAGAGAGGACTGTCATGACAGGGTTTGCTTGTAAGGCTTCAGTTGAGTGTAAAGTTCAGTGTGACCGCTGTCAACCTTTTTATAAACATGATGAACTCTGAGACCTCGTGTCACAAAATAGACAGGAATGCACTTTAATGCTATTTTTATGATTTAAAATATATTCCCAATAATTGCAAAATACCTTTTTTTAAATTTTTTTTTACCAGAATCCGCAGCCCATATCACCATCATCGAGTTTAATGAGTAACTGTTGCCTTTATTTTAACATGTACTGACATTTTTTATTATTTTATTGTTATAAAAATGAACTTTTTTTTTCATTTATTTTTTAAATTCACCAAACTACACAACTTTTTAAGCGACATAGTTTTCTCTGCAGACTAACTTTCTATATCTCATCTGCCCCTGAGACTCATCTTTAGTGTTTTGTTTTTATTCCGCCTAATATCGCCTAATATTCCGTCTAATATCCTCTTATGTTGGCCACAACAACAACATGCCACTATGCACTTCCCTATAACGGCTGTTTCCACGCAGCTCTCTCTAACGCGTAAAGAACCAGGTAAAGAACCAGGCTCACTAACGCGTAAAGAACCAGGTAAAGAACCAGGCTCACTAACGCGTAAAGAACCAGGTGAAGAACCAGGCTCACTAACGCGTAAAGAACCAGGTGAAGAACCAGGCTCACTAACGCGTAAAGAACCAGGCTCACTAACGCGTAAAGAACCGGTCTCTCTCTAACACAGGTAAAGAACCAGACTCTCTAACGCGTAAAGAACCAGGTAAAGAACCAGGTAAAGAACCAGGCTCACTAACGCGTAAAGAACCGGTCTCTCTCTAACACAGGTAAAGAACCAGACTCTCTAACGCGTAAAGAACCAGGTAAAGAACCAGGTAAATAACCAGGCTCACTAACGCGTAAAGAACCGGTCTCTCTCTAACACATGTAAAGAACCAGGTAAAGAACCAGGTAAAGAACCGGGTAAAGAACCAGGTAAAGAACCAGGTAAAGAACCGGGTAAAGAACCAGGTAAAGAACCGGGCTCTCTCTGACACATAAAGAACCAG
>NC_046966.1:22432503-22530003 GCF_009769545.1 Cyclopterus lumpus
GAGAAGGAAAGGAGGGAGGGAAGGAGGGAGGGGGGGAAAGATTATACATATAAATTGTAAGCGGTGTCGCAGGGGCCAAATCTTGCCCGAGGCGGTGACTGCTTCATTTTGTGTTAAATTTCTTGACAGAAAGCCACCCGCGTGCCGGTGAATACTGAATGGTAATCAGAGCTGGTTGAATAAGTGCCGCCCCCCCCCCCCCCTCCCCCTCTTCCATTACTGTGAATTAATTAGACTTTATTTATCCAATTTCTGGGGCTGACAGAATGTTAATTTGAGTCGAGATTTTCTCTGTGCTGTTCTGCCGGTGACCCGTGGCCCCGGGATTGGCGTGTTGTAATAACCCGAATCTTTCACCAGAGGCTCCCGATAATTGTTACCTTATTAGCATGTAAATTGTTTAATTAATATTATTATGAAGAACCATATAATCCCTCCGTTACTTGACCCACGAGTCCACGAGCGAGAGCAGGCTTTCTGCATTTCAATGTCTGGTTTTTTAAATGGGACTCTTTAATGTCGGCTGGTCCCCCACCCACCCACACACACACACACACACACACACACACACACACACACACTTTGAACGGCTTGAGAGGCTTTTGATGTCACCCCCCTCTATCTCTCTCTCTCCGGCTCTCTCCATTCCCTTTTTTATTCCTTCGCCCCTCTTTCTGATGTGTGTTTATTTTACTGCTGCCATTTTTGAACATCAAAATCCAACGCCTTCTTGTTCAGCTCATAAAAGCTCTTTTTTGTGTGTGTGTGTTAACCCCCCCCCCCCCCCACACACACACACACACACACACACACACACACACACACACACGCTCTCTTTCCTGCGCGAGCCAAACGCATGCGGCGCTCGATGAAAAGCAGCCCTTGACACGAGGTCCTGAGAGACCCGCGAGCATTTAAATTCTGCTTTTCTTCCTCCTCCTCCTCTTTTCTTCGCCGGGCGCGAGTGACATTGTCAGATGTTCGCTTTAATTAATTTGATAATAAGATGTGCGACACGAGCGCACGGGTTGGGCTTTCGCCCGCGGCCTTCCTCTCATCTCACACACACCGGTCCTGTAGTCTGTCACAGCGATATATATACGTTGTTCACTTCAGCAACAACAACAACGACAACAACAACGACAACGACAACGACGACGACGATGACGCGTAGCCAGCGATTAAAACCACCTCTAGGGGGCGCTCCTGGTTGGAGCGTCGTCACAACGACAGAACGTAAAGCTGCATGTTTGGATAAGCTGCACTTAAGTGTTTTTTTTTAGTAAAGCTTCACAGCTCCGTCCTGCAGTGACCTTTGACCTTTGACCAGATTCACCTGTTTAATGTTGTGACCCGATTGGCAGCAAAACTACCTGTTTAAAAAACATCCCGGTATAAATAGAAAACAACGTAATAACGTATGGCGTTAGAACGATAACAATGTAACTCCTGCGAGATAAATAACAACAATAACGTTGAGCTATTTGTGCTTTCACAGAGGTCTCCTGGGTGAAAGTCCCGTGTTTGTGTGACCCACCGTCCTCTAACCTCGCGGCGCTCTCCAGGTTTGTTTTGCTTCTTACGGGGGAAAGACGAAAAAACGATCGTAACTTTTAGGCGTCGCTCGGCAACGAGAGATGCTCCATTTCTTTTTATTTTAATAATGAATATCCAACGATACGCGTGCAGCGTCGAGACGGGGAACCTCTCGACTGGTCTGACTCGACCACCAGCCTGAGGCTTCATGGCTATCGGTCTTCGTGACGCATGTCGTTAACCTGTCAGGTTCCCCAATGCATTTATAGAGTGAAATACATCTTTATGCTATTAGATTCAGGTTCCTACAAACATTCACGGTCCCGAGACGATGTGACGGAAGGACTTTGGTGTTCCTCTAGCGACGTTCTTTTCGAAGTCGATGGTTAGGTTTGGGAGAAATATCCCGGTTGGACTTGAAATAACGTACAGTTGGGTTTAGTAAAACAAAAAAATCCCTCCCACCCACCCAAAGTGACGTCACTGTTGCTTTATGATGTCCACCACTATAATAAATAAATAGGGTCCTAATTGACTGTCCATTGGCGTTAGAAAATCTGACAATTCCGGGACACGAAAAAAAAAACATAAATTGCATTTTGTGATGTTTTATTACATTTTCTTTAAAAAAAAATTTTTATCCACGACCTTCCATGATACCGGGCTCATGCTGGAAAACATCTGACTCAGCTGTGACGTCAGTATGCAGCGTGCAGCCTCACGAGGGCTGCAGACTCTGAATGCATCGCAGTCCCCTTTACACCAGCCGGTGGCCACAGACCCTGAATGCACCGCGTAATTAATCTTCACTCGAAAGCGCCTCGACTTTTGGGGAGTTTTACCCATCGAAGGTTTACACTTGCGACCACACACGAGCGAAAAAAACTCCCAAAATATATTTCTGACCCAGGTTAATTTAAGGTTTGTGAGCATTTTAGGTTAAGAGTTTATTTGATTAAGCTATTTATTCTTAGGCCCGTGTGTGTCCAAAGGAACTGTGGAAGGACCCGCCCCCCCACCCCACCCCGGGGTGCACGCCCTCAACAACCAAGTCCTGCAGGTCCTGCAGAGGAAGACGTGGAAACACTTACACTTTACAAAAAAGTTAAAAAAACACCGCGCAGGAAGAGAAGTGTCTACCGAACCCTCGGCGGGCCTCTGGAGAGGAGGAATCAAGTCATTTTTTTTTTTTTAATTAGCAAACTGAGGTGAAGCGGCGGAGAGTTAATTACTCAATTACTGGGCGCGAGTTAATTTTTTAACTATTCGGAACGAGGTCAGTCGTTATTTAGGCGATCGGTCGATAATTAAGAGTCTAATCTAAATTAATTGTTGTGCTCCCAGGACCTGGAGAGGATGCGCTCCAATTAAAAGTGGAGGGATTTAACTTATTGGTGGTTTTGATTCCTAAAAATCGTTCACTCGACGTAATGGAAGCTTTGATAGTTTAGAGAAGGAAAGAACTCATTTCCAGGAGATTATTTGAGCTCCTTCTCTCAATTATAAACTTCTTCTATAGTTACGAGTCTCGAATCTATCGGGAGAACATCGGGGTTGATTGGGCTATTTTCTTTAAATTACCTTTTTATATACACGTGTAGGTGTGTATGCGTGTAGATGTGTGTATTTGTGTCTGTGTGTAGATGTTGATTTGTGTATGTGTGTATATATAGATGTGTATATGTGTGTATGTGTGTATATATAGATGTGTATATGTGTGTATGTGTGTATATATGGATGTGTATATGTGTGTATGTGTGTATATATAGATGTGTATATGTGTGTATATATAGATGTGTATATGTGTGTATATATAGATGTGTGTATGTGTGTATATATAGATGTGTGTATGTGTGTATATATAAATGTGTATATTTGTGTATGTGTGTACAATAGATGTGTATATGTGTGTATGTGTATATATATATATAGATGTGTATATTTGTGTATGTGTGTGTATATAGATGTGTATATGTGTGTACGTGTGTATATATAGATGTGTATAGTTGTGTATGTGTGTACATATAGATGTGTATATTTGTGTATGTGTGTATATATAGATGTGTATATTTGTGTATGTGTGTACAATAGAAGTGTATATGTGTGTACGTGTGTATATATAGATGTGTATAGTTGTGTATGCGTGTACATATAGATGTGTATATTTGTGTATGTGTGTATATATGGATGTGTATATTTGTGTATGTGTGTATATATATGTGTGTATGTGTGTACATATGGATGTGTATATGTGTGTATGTGTGTGTATATAGATGTGTGTATGTGTGTATGTGTGTATATATAGATGTGTATAGTTGTGTATGTGTGTATATATAGATGTGTGTATTTGTGTATGTGTGTGTATATAGATGTGTATATTTGTGTATGTGTGTGTATGTGTGTATGTGTGTATATATAGATGTGTATATTTGTGTATGTGTGTGTATGTGTGTATGTGTGTGTATATAGATGTGTATATTTGTGTATGTGTGTGTATGTGTGTATGTGTGTATATATAGATGTGTATAGTTGTGTATGTGTGTATATATAGATGTGTGTATTTGTGTATGTGTGTGTATATAGATGTGTATATGTGTGTATGTGTGTACATATGGATGTGTATGTGTGTATGTGTGTGTATATAGATGTGTATAGTTGTGTATGTGTGTATATATGGATGTGTATATGTGTGTATGTGTGTATATATAGATGTGTATATTTGTGTATGTGTGTATATAGATGTGTATAGTTGTGTATGTGTGTATATATAGATGTGTGTATTTGTGTATGTGTGTGTATATAGATGTGTATATGTGTGTATGTGTGTACATATGGATGTGTATATGTGTGTACGTGTGTATATATAGATGTGTATAGTTGTGTATGTGTGTACATATAGATGTGTATATTTGTGTATGCGTGTATATATGGATGTGTATATTTGTGTATGTGTGTATATATAGATGTGTATATGTGTGTATGTGTATATATAGATGTGTATATGTGTGTATGTGTATATATATATAGATGTGTATATTTGTGTATGTGTGTGTATGTGTGTATGTGTGTATATATAGATGTGTATAGTTGTGTATGTGTGTATATATAGATGTGTGTATTTGTGTATGTGTGTGTATATAGATGTGTATATGTGTGTATGTGTGTATATATAGATGTGTATATGTGTGTATGTGTGTATATATAGATGTGTATATGTGTGTATATATAGATGTGTATATTTGTGTATGTGTGTATATATGGATGTGTATATTTGTGTATGTGTGTATATATAGATGTGTATATGTGTGTATGTGTGTATATATAGATGTGTATATTTGTGTATGTGTGTATATATAGATGTGTATATGTGTGTATGTGTGTACATATGGATGTGTATATGTGTGTATGTGTGTGTATATAGATGTGTGTATGTGTATATATATATAGATGTGTATATTTGTGTATGTGTGTGTATGTGTGTATGTGTGTATATATAGATGTGTATAGTTGTGTATGTGTGTATATATAGATGTGTGTATTTGTGTATGTGTGTGTATATAGATGTGTATATGTGTGTATGTGTGTACATATGGATGTGTATATGTGTGTATGTGTGTGTATATAGATGTGTATAGTTGTGTATGTGTGTATATATGGATGTGTATATTTGTGTGTGCGTGTATATATAGATGTGTATATTTGTGTATGTGTGTATATATGGATGTGTATATTTGTGTATGTGTGTATATATGGATGTGTATATTTGTGTATGTGTGTATATATGGATGTGTATATTTGTGTATGTGTGTATATATAGACGTGTATATGTGTGTATGTGTGTACATATGGATGTGTATATGTGTGTATGCGTGTATATATAGATGTGTATATTTGTGTATGTGTGTATATATAGATGTGTATATTTGTGTATGTGTGTATATATGGATGTGTATATTTGTGTATGTGTGTATATATGGATGTGTATATTTGTGTATGTGTGTATATATAGATGTGTATATTTGTGTATGTGTGTATATATAGATGTGTATATTTGTGTATATATAGATGTGTATATGTGTGTATATATAGATGTGTATATGTGTGTATGTGTGTATATATGGATGTGTATATTTGTGTATGTGTGTATATATAGATGTGTATATTTGTGTATGTGTGTACAATAGATGTGTATATTTGTGTACGTGTGTGTATATAGATGTGTATATTTGTGTATGTGTGTATATATAGATGTGTATATGTGTGTGTATATTTGTGTATATATACATGTGTATATACAGTATATAGATGTGTGTGTATACGTATATTTATGTGTATATATATATATATATATATATATATATATATATACATCTATATCACATAAACATACACACACAAAGGAATCTAAGTTTCTCTGGAGCCATAATTCCAATTCAATTAAAAGTAACTTGTCACCTTTTTTTCTAAAACGTTTTTATGACGCCAAAAGTATTCGATGCTTGAAAGAGTCCAAAATGCCTTTTTAATTGTTATCAGCGAGCCAGATCTCCCCCTCCCTCTCCCTCTCCCTCTCCTTCTTCAGCCCCCCCCCCCCCCCCTCCCTTTTCTTCCCTGGCTGTCTTGGCACAAGCTGCACTGAAACAGACCTAATTAACCCCCCCACCCCACAGGGAAATCCGCTATGCAAATTAACATTTTCAAAATACAGTAATGATATAATTTGAGAAATGGCGATGCCAATTTTTTTCACGCAGCGGCTCTAAAGTATTTGCATATACATTTACAGCAGCACAGTCAACACTGTTTTCTTCTCATCTCGTCATCATCTGGAAAGTGTGTGTTTTGGGGGGGGGGGGGGGGGCTCAGATCGGATGGGCACAGAGGAAGAATGGAGCGGCCTGTTCGGCCACTGGCTACTGGAGCCACACAAAACCATCTGCTGGGAGTGAGACCATGGAGGAGGTGGAAGGAAGGAGGAGAAAGTACACACACACACACACACACACACACACAGCCTCCCAAAGAGCTTAAAGCCGCTCTGTAAACGAGGAAAGATGTTTTAATTAGGAAGCGGCTTCACGCGCATCTCATTTAAACGGCTTTAATGAATAGCTCAGTCGGAGAGTGGCCTCAAGTGAAAGTCGTCGCGCTGCTGCTTGAAACTAAAAGGTGCTTCTCTCTTTTTATTTTATTTATTTTTCTTAACCTTCTCAACGGCTATAAAAACCTTCCCTTGGAAATTTCAATTTACAGTACGAGCACCGTTTTCCCCCGTTTACTTTAAATGTCTTTAAACGTGTCAAACCCGTAATACGGATTGTTCCCCCGAGTGGGGTCCACGTAATGGGCAGAACAGCCCATAATGATCACGTTTATGGAGAGAAAAAAAAACGATAGATCATGGATATATACATAATAATCTGTTTATTGGTGCATAATAAAGAGATGTGTGAATCATGAGTCCTTATGAGTGTTCAGTGTGGGAGATTAAAATAAGTGTTTTTTGGAGATTGGACACGTTTTTCGTGGGTTTGACCGTATCGTGACCTTTGACCCCTCGTGGACCGTTTTGCGAGTTCCTTTTAGATGTTCCATTTAGATGCTCAGGTTATTCTTATTAAATCCTCTCTTACATGAACTATGATGGTTTTTTTTTCTTCTTTCTTCTTCTTCTTCTTCTAGTCCTGGTTGGTCCAAAAATGTATATTTGAGTGGAAATTTGTGCTTTTGAGTTTATTTTAGTTGACACGTTTTGCATATAAAGTTCATTTTATTGTGTCTGAATACGGATTGTAATGATAAAATGTAAATATTGCTTAATCCCTGTTGTCTGACGTCACAGTATTTAAATAATACGCTCTGAGAAGTCTGCGCTACAGACTCCGATGACATCACTTGGTATTTTAGGACCTTTTTCTCTTTTGCTCCTCACCTAGAAGTCCTTTTCTCTTTATTAGTCAAACAACCGCGTTGAGAGTCGACTTCTCTAAAGAAATCAGCCGGTGGTTGAACTGGTTTCAGATGAACTGCCAGTCCACCGGGCGCCGCCTGATGATGACACCCTCTGGAATAACATATGCCTAATTGTTTACTGCTGCTTGTTTACATAAATAGAAAAATGTTGCAGAGGGGGGGAGGGAGAGAGAGAGAGAGAGAGAGAGAGAGTCGGTACACTATAAGACAGAGCCGTAGAATTAATAACAATTTGTGGCAGATAATTACTTATCAATTAAAGCTGTTATCCCGCCTAATTAGGCAACGTTCATTAAATTCAGCCAATTTAAACCTTAATCAAAGTTAGCAGGGCCTGACAGCAGAGCGAGGGCCGGTGGAGGAGCGCCCCCCAGTGGAGGAGAGGGGAGGGTGAGGAGGGGGAGGGGGGGGGGGGTCTGTGTGACAGCTTTCAGGTTTTATTCATTTATTTTAATTTTGTTAAGCAATAAGAATGGATTAAAACGAATGCCTTTTTTATATTATTATTATTATTATTATTATATTTTAATGTTTTCCCTTTTTTTAATTGTTATATTATTATTGTTCTTTTTATTATTATTGACATTGTTGCTATTTTTTTATGGTACTAAGATCCGTTACTGAAAGTACAAGTAGTACTACTACAAAGTACAGTACAGTACACCGATTGGGCCTTTTCAAGAACTATATTAATATATATATATAATGTTTTTATTATGTTGTTATTGATGAAATAAAGTGTCAGCAGATATGAATTCAGAGTAACTCTTTTCTAATAAAATAACCTATAATCCTGCTTTCAGTACACGTTTAGTAAGTGTTGTCCTGAAATACTTGAGTACATCTACTGAGTTATATATATATATATATATATATATATATATATATATATATATATATATATATATAATGATGATTATTATTGTTATTATCACTTAACCTTTAGATGAAATGATGTCACTCATCCCACTCTCAGATATTATATCAAAAATGATTCTCCTCTCTTCTATAGATTTAAAAAAAATTAAGTTAATTAATTTTAAATATATAGTTTTCCGGACACTATCAAAGTAAAATGTTATTATCAACAATAAAGTCAGTGACTTTTCGATGTTTTAACAGAGTAGATGAAGCTTCATGACAGTTTATTGTTTTATAGATTTAGCGTAACTGTGGCCGTGAGTTAACTCCGTTAGCACCATTGGCTACGAGCCGCCATGTTGAGAGCCATTGAGAGGCAATCGAAACACTCCATGTATATATACATATATGTATATGTATATATATACACATATATATATATATATGTGTATATATACATATATATATATACAAATATACATATATATACATATATACGTATATATACACATATATACACATATATATACGTATATATACATGTATATATATTGAAGAAATTGTACTTGCTTGATTCTTGTTGTTCTGAGTTTGGACTCATGGTTTAATGCACTTATTGGAAGTCGCTTTGGATAAAAGCGTCAGCTAAATGACATGTAATGTAATGTATATATATATATATATATATATATGCATATATATACATGTATGTGCATATATATGTATGTATATATATATATACATGTATATATACGCATATATATATGTATGTATATATATATACATGTATATATATGCGTATATATACATATATGCGTATATATATACATATATATATATATAGTGAAAAGTAATGAGGTAGCATCAAAATGAGGATAAGTTAAGTACTTCAAAGATGTTAAGAATTTACTTTCTGATGATTATTATTAAACATTTACTTTTTTTACCAAATCCACCGTAAACATAAATCTCCCCTCGTGCATGCGCACACGCGTGACCGGAGGCGTGACTCGCGCCTTCACCCCTCGCGAGCCCCCGTCAAAGCCTTCGCTTCCACAGCACTGCTGCGGCCACGCGGACACAACAAAGCGCGCGCGCCTCTCGGGGAGGGGGGGCGGGGCGGGGGGCGTGCCCGGGCGCGAGGAAGGAGTTAATTAATATTGGCTCTTGTTTGGTCGAGTTAATGAACGAGTGAATTATGCACCTCTGGGACGCCCCGCCCCCTCAATCCCGTTAAACTATCCCCCCGCCCCCCCTCTCCCGACATTGTCCTCCAATTTCCCCACTCTGATCCTGCACGGATGGGGTCCCTGTCACCGACCAGACACACACACACACACGCACGCACGCGCGCACGGAGACCCCCCCCCCCCCCCCCCCCCCCCCCCCCCCCCCCCCCCGCTCCATCTGTCTGTCTTTGTCCCGCTCGGGTGTGTTTGACTTCTTTGTCTTCAGCACATTTATTGACGCCTTCTCCTTTCCTTTTTTTTTTTTTTTTCAGCTCAGGGTGGCAAATAACTTCCATCCCATTAACTCGTCTGAGAGGAGCAGGCTAGTCAAACAAAGCTTGTCCGCAATCTGATCCTGATCCAAACATATACACGCGCGCACGCGCACGTACACACACACACAGTCTTGTGGGTCAGAGAGGGGCGGGTGGTGGTGGGGAGGGGGGGGGGAGAAAAAAAGATCCATATTATTTGCATTAAAAGCTTCGCACCGTGAAATTCATGTATAATTACAAAGCGGGGTGATGTGTGTGTTATGTAGATCAGGGACACGTGTGTGTGCGTGTGTGTGTGCGTGTAGTGATTGGCTCGGATTGGTTTTTTTGTGATATGCTAACACGGAATGTATGGTGACAGATTGCAATTATCCCGTTATTGTAATTGTCAAAGTCAATTCGCTGCAGCCTGCATGACAAGAAATGAAAGAAGAAGCGACTCGGGATTCACACACGATTTACATTTGGTCTGTTTGACCCTTTTTATTTTATTTTATTCATAGTGTCGATTTTACCTGTGACAAAAAAAAAAAGTTGTTTAATAAATATCGAATACAAAGTAATATATTACTTTTTGTTCCAGGGCCAACTATTTCATTCACTGCTGACTGAGTTTAAGAGTCGTCCTTATTTTAGGACGCGGGCTACAGTCTCCTGTAATAATATATTTTATTATTATTATTATTATTTATTGGTGACGTAGGCCAGACAGAGTGAACGTGAGTGCAAGAAATATCTCACTTGCTGTTTCCTCCGCTCTTCCTCGTGGACCTCCAGCGCCCCCGTGTGGTGAACGAGGCGCAGAGCAGCGAGTGGGCTGCAACAACAACCTAATATTACTATTTATGACAACAATATAAATAATACTTGTAATCATAATTATAACTATAAATACAAAAAAATAAGAATAATATTAATTACAATAATTACAATAATAATAACTTTTATTATAACGTTACGGCGTCTAAAATAACTATGACTGATCCTAAAATAGAAGGAAAAAAATCTATGACCACATACATTCAGTTGGCGGTTGGAGTTCCTGTTTATTTTCACGCATTGGCGTCATTATTTAATATTTAATATAAATGTATTAGTTTTGTAAAACCGCTCCGATCCCACGACGTCGACTCCCAAAATGTTATGGTTGCAACATAAAGTTTGCTTTGAAGTTTTGGACTAAGACGAGTAATAACAAAAAATCTAATATTTTTGTTTCATATCTGCCCTTCGTATTAGAACAGCGGTTCACAGTAGGTCAACATTTTGGGGGAAAAGTGGTTTATTTATATGCGCTCATCTTTAGCTTAGCCAGTTAGCATATAGCTTCTGGAAACAGCGCGGGAAACGGCTAGCTAGCTAGCTTATTGGCTCTGTTCACATAGAGCGTCGTCAACAGCAGTTTATGTCGTGTTTGTTTTATTAAAACACAAATTGAAGTGTAGATTAAAAGAATTAAAGAAAACACCATATTTCACGATTTTTTTAGTGGGTAAAAAGTGAGTAATCTTAGCTGTGAGCGGTTGCCGGGCAACCAGCGGAGACTTCAGGAGAAAGTCGGCCAAAATTTTTTTTTTGTGACGTATTTTAATTTCCTTATCAAATGGGAAGGAGGAAGGCAAGTACAACCACTAGTTTAAATGTGTTTAAATTAAAGCTCGCAGTTAAGCCCGATGACGTAGCGGCACGTTTTTTCAACACGTGACGCAGCTGAGCACGTGCTCGGTGACGTTACCTGAGCACACCTGCATCTACTCCTACTTAATGAAGCCCTTCAAGCCGCGTTCACACACACACAAACACACTCACACACACTGTGCGGACGTTGTTCGTCGGCTGTGATGGCGGACTCTCGGAGGGTCCAGTTGACCACGTTGTCCCCCGGTCGAGTCCCTTCGGAACCGGCCCCGAAGGCCACGGCAGGTGTCCCGCGGCCGGAAGTCGGCGGTCCGGACCCCGGCACGGTCCGGCTGGAGCTCGCGCTGTTTGAGGCGGACGAGCGGAGCTGTCCGGAGTTCAGCTACAGTCAGCTGGTTGACAACAAGGTGGGACCGGTTCTGATTTAGTTCTGCTTATCCCGAGTTCACTGATGACTTCAACCACCTGGACTTCTGCTTTCAATATTCTGGCTTCAACAAAAAGAAAAACTAAATGTGTAAAACTAAATCAATCCTCAAGTCTCAAGAACTTACATTTAGTTAAAAAAAACACACAAAAAACACATTATTTCATAATTAAACGAAAAATATGCAATATTTGTCATAAACAAATCATTGCTTGGACACATTTTAAGAAACGCACTCACTATTGTTTATGTTGGATCAATATCATGATTGATGATGATAAATACTTTGGGATGGGACATTTTAAGACGTTTTGTCATCGTTTTACTATTTATTCTCAATTACTTAAAATGCCATATGCTGCTTTTCTTTTTCAGACTTTTAAAATACACACTAAACTGAAGTTTTAAATAAAGCTATTTTTAAAGTTGGCCGCTACATAATTTAAAGTTAAACCCCTCATCTTAATCTGGTTTAAGATGAATCCTTGTTGGTGCCACATGTAATCTAATTCAACATTTTGTGGGACTTTTTATTTTATTTTCCTCAATTTTATTTTAATGCACGGATAATCTTTTTTTTTCTTCTTCATACTCATTGTATTAGAAAATTCAATATTACTTTTATTATTGAGTCATTTCTGTGAAAAGTTGCTTAGCACACACACGGTGTATATTAAGCTAAATGTGCGACTTCAGGACGCGGAACTGTTTTTATTATTTTCATGTATTCCTGATGTTTTTAAAAAAAATATATATATTTTAGATCAACTGCACTAAAGAAAAAGTCCCACTGAGCCGATTTGAAGAGGGAGGAATGATGGAGACCGACGAGGTCGCTGCTATTTCAAGGAAGCTGGAAAATATATACGTGAGTAAATTTTTTATTGTTGTTTATTTTGTATTGTTTCCTTTTCTTGCTGCAAACCTGCGTTATTGGTAAATAAGTCAAATGGAGACTGGGGTCCCTTTTTTTTTTTTTTTTTTTGAAGCTGTAATGTTGGTTTGAATACACTGAAACCAGAAGGGTGTAATTTACAAATGGCACAACGACATTTTGCATCCCCTCGTCGCAGGGTGGTAAACCGAAGAAGACGAAGAACCAACAGAAGGAGGACCGCATCCAGGACTTGATTGACATCGGATACGGTTACGACGAAGAGGATTCCTTCATTGACAACTCTGAGGCTGTGAGTTGCACGTTTTGAAGCCGCTTTATATTTTAAATCCACATCTTTTGAAGACCCGAAGACGGTTTTGATGGATCTTTTTGGTTTTTTTACGAGTCATTAGTTTCCCCTTCATATTTGTTCCCAATGTGGATGTTTTAGAGGTCTCAGGCTCTTCTGTGGCTTTATATAACATCTATGTTATATAACTATAACATTACTTCTGGCTGGTCTCTGCAGTACGACGAGTTCGTGCCGGCCTCCATCACAACCAGATTTGGTGGATTCTATGTAAACTCGGGCGTGCTGCACTTCCGCCAGGCGTCTGGGACCGAGGACCTCGCAACGGACGAGGAGAGCCTCGAGTTCCCAAAAGTAAGATGGGCAACAACAACAACAACAACAACAAAAAGGTCACAATTAAAACGTTTTTTAATTGTGACCTTTTTTAGAAACACAATGTCAATGGAGGAGAAGATAAGCCGAAGAAGAAGCGCCGCACAGAAGGAGCGATCATCAGAAATGTGGAGTCCAGGTGAGGCTGAGCCAAAGTTATTTCCACTCGATTGCTCATTAAAAATGTAATCGTGATTATCTCGTAAGCGCATAACGTGTCCCATCTTGTAGCACTTTGTCTGAAAACGGACCGGACGACGCGACGACGACGACGCCGACGATGATGAAGAAGAAAAAGAAGAAAAAGGCTGCCAGCCCTTTGAGCGTCACCAGCATGTTGAAGAAGTTCCAACGGGAGAAGGAGAAGGAGCGTCAGAAGATGGCGAAAGCCTCTCAGAAGAGCGCCGCCGTCCCGGTGATCGTCCTCGTCCCGCCGTGTCCGGCGGACGCGGGCGGGGGCGGCGGGTCGGGATTGACGGACCCGCTGCTCAGTCTGATCGGCTCCACCGATGACCACGCTCTCATCCAAGCGGCCAACGCGGTGGATTTCGACATCGACCTGGACTCTTTGTTGGACGTCACCGAGCAGACTTCGGCGGCTCCGCAGCCCGCCGGCGAGGCCAAAGCGGACGATCCGACGGAGCCCGACGACGGCGAGCCTCGGGTCCGACCTCCGGAACCGGAGACCGACGCGCAGCCGAAGCCTCATCCGGAGCCGATCCAGCTCCCGTCGCAGAGCGGCTCGGCCTCGTCTCACGGCGTCCCGCTGCCGGAGGGACTTTCCCCGCGGCTGGAAGACAGCATCCGAAAGCTCCTGGCGGTGAGACGGGTTGTGTGTCGTGGCCTCTGTGTGCACGTATGTGTGTGCTTGTGTTGACTGATCAACTGTAATTGGAGTGCACGATGGATGACGTGCACTTTTTTTCAGGTTGTCAAGACGTCCGAGGGAGAGTCGAAGCTCAAGTTCTTCACTCCGGAAATCAACTCCGTCCTCCTCGAGTGAGTCGCGGGAAACGACGCAAATGAAACCTTTTAGTTGCTGCTCAAACTGATCCAGGTTCAGATTTGTGCTGCTCGTTTTCTTCTTCTCTTCTTTCATATTTTTTTTTTGGCCTTGCTAGTATTGTAGCTGCTGCGATGGTTAATGTCCATCCGTCCGCTTTGGTAGAGAATATCATAACTCCTGGATTACCGTGTGGTACCTATTCAAACTTTACCCCTCAACATGACCTGCTAGCCATCCGGATGTTGGCGTCAACCGGTCCACTCGGAGGTACCGGCAGTCCTGACTCTTCAATACAGACTCCACAATCCTCTTACCCGTAGAGCCATTATCCATCTAGATAGAAGATGTCGGCCTTCTCTCCAGTATAATGGCACTAGATGTCACTCGGCTTGCGGCGATCAAAGAAACCCTTTTTGATAAACTCGACAGCAGTGTCTCATTCCAGACGTAACGACACCGGGTCCTCAAGATGGTGGACGAGAAGCCCGCGTGCTCCCTCGTTGGCGTCGCCTACAAATCGACCATCTAGGTTTAAAAATCAGGCTGTGAATGGTGTGTATATTCTTGGCGCTCTAGTGTAACATCGTCGTCTCTTGACCCAGGATCGAGGTGCAGTGTCGGGAGCAGGGCGTCCAGCTGCGCTCCAAGGTGTACACGCACCTGTCGGCCTTCCTGCCGTGCAGCAGAGACACGCTCCTCAAGCGCGTGAAGAAACTGTTCCTCGCCCACACGGTGAGCTCGTTTAAAACGTTTCACGTCCGCAGGTCGTCCGGGCTTTTTTTTTTTTTTTTTTTTTTTTTTTGTGTGACTCCCCTTCTTGACTATTTGCCGGCGACCAGGAGGAGCCCCCCGACGTGGACGACCCCCCCGACGTGGACGACCCCATGCAGAAGCTGAAGGAGGCCATCGGCAGAGCCATGCCCGAGCAGGTCGCCTCCTTCTACGAAAGCTGCCAAATATACGAGCAGCTCAAGACTTCAAAGTGAGTTCATCAGCATACATCTTGTGTAATTGGTATGGAGAAATATCATATAATGTACTAATATATATTTCTTTTTTTAATTTAATATATATATATATATTTCTTTTTTAAATTTAATATATATATTTTATTTAATATATATTTTATTTAATATATATATTTTATTTAATATATATTTTATATTATAATATTATATATATATATATATATATATATTATATATATTAATTATATATATATTAAAAAATGTTATATTATATATATTTTAATATTATTTTGTCATTTTTTTAAATATCTATCTATGAACGATTCAACATATGGGAGATGTATATATTTTATCTTTCTATCATCTTGGATTCTCCTTACGTCCATGTCAGGGCCACGGAGGAGGAGAAGGAAGGCAAGCAGAAGGTGAATGTGGGCCCGGAGGACAACCTGGAGGAGAAAGGTGGGAGGAGAGGAGGAGGAGGTCCGAAGAAGGCGTTCAAATGGAACGAAGAGATCAGGTCTGATGTGATAAAAAAGATGATCAGTAATTGATATACATTAAAATGGCAGTAAGCTGCTTTAGTGCACGTTATTCCGTGGTTACTTTGTCCACGCCGTCGCTCCTTTCTCTCGTGCAGGCGGAGCTTGTGTGAGGTGCTGCGGGTGAGGATGGAGACCTACAGCACGAAAGGGAGTCAGGAGATGGAGCTCCACCTGAAGGCCTTGTTGGACAACGAGGTCCAACCGCTCTGGCCAAAAGGCTGGATGCAATGCAGGTACGCTGGTGCATGTTCACGCCCTTCTTTACCTGGTGGGTACGTGCAGACGCGTCCTCACTCCACATGTGTTGCTTCAGGGTGCTGCTGCGGGAGAGCAGGAAGATACTGAGCTTCTTTACGCCGTTACCGTGAGTACGAGAAAGAGCTGAGCGCCACCTACAACGGTGTCTCTTGTTGCATGAATTCCTAGAACGGCGTGTCGTTGCACCAACGGTATTAAATCATACGCTATGAAGTTATACGGTACGTTACTCATATATTTTTCTTTTGTGCGTTTTCCTGCGGAAGCCAGCAACGCGTGTGCATTTCTAAGCTACAAATGCTAAACTGAGACCAGCAGATTTAAAAGCTCCTGCAGATGTTATGAAGGTCCAAATAGAAATCCACGTAATGTCTGGCGTGTGTTCTCAGAGCGAAGCCGGCCCGGCTTGAGAAGAGGTCCATCTGGGGCCCTCTCCAGGGGCCCCCCCCACCGAAGGGACTCCCCAAAGAGGCGGACGACGTCATCATCGTGAGCTCGAGCTTCAACGGCTCCTCGCCGCTCCGCACCGAGAAGAAGGAAGCCGCCGTTTTGAAAAGGGCCGAGGTGGCGGCGGACGCCGGTTCCTCGACGCCTGCCGAGGCGGACCGACCTCCGGCCAAAGCCACGCCGGCCCCCGCTCACTCCCTTCTGGACCTCCTCGCCGATCAGGCGCTGGCCCGGGTCCAACCTCACGCGGCTTCCCAGGAGCTCCTGGCGGCGGCGGTTGCCAAATACAGACGTTCCGTTCGTCACTGGAGCTTCGGGGACACCAACAGCCCTCCTCTTCCTCCTCCTCCTCCTCAGTCCAGCCCGGTGGACTTCCCGCTGAGTCACGCGCCGTCCCGGCTGCTGCCGGTCGGAGACTTCGCCCGGCACATGGATGCCAGCCACGTGCTGATCATCTCCGACGACGACGACGTCACCATTTAATGACGCGGTAAGTTTTCATTCGTCTATATTTTGTTGAAACCTTCGGTGATCTTTGATATAGTTGATTTAGTCCTTTTTTCTTTTTTTTAATTAAAATGTAATATTAATGCTGATTATCTTTTTTAATTTTTTTTGTTGCATAGATTTTGTTTTGTAGACTTTAAATATAGAAAATAAGTCTATGCATTTGTCTTTTTTTTTTTATTCCCATGCAAGCAGTTTTTGGAGTGGACTGGACACACGATGAACAGCAGAAGGTTAATATTAATGAGCTAATATTAATCTGTCAAGTTGTGGTCCTTTTCTGTTTGGACGAGCATCTGAGAAAAGGGTTAATATTTGTGATGGTGAGAAGTGTCCCTTTTTATACCAATTAACTCGTTAAGTTTCTAAGTGAGAAACATCACACGATAACGAGCCTTTCACTGACTTGTATATGAATAATTTACTTTGAATAAATAAATATTGAGAGCTTGCATGTTGTTTTTTTGGAGTCTGAGCAACTGAGCTTGAAGTTTTAGTGTGGATGCAAAACACCTAAAAGATTTATTTGTTATATATATATATATATATATATATATATATATATATATATATATATATATATATATATTTGCATATGACACCATATTAATGAGTGATCTGCAGTTACGTGAATTTATCATATTTTGTTATTGAAACAGTTCAGCATTTAAATGCAAAGCAGAAAGAACGTAATCGTTGCAAAAGGATTCCTCAAACATAACTCTGAGAGCTCCTAACTTATGGCCTAAAAATGTGTATAAAGTACAAATTTGGAGCGAGGAAGGGACAATAACTTGTTGCAAAGTATGATTCTCTTAAAAAGGGTGTCATTGGTTGATCAAATAAAGACAAATGTAGCATATGAACATATTCTGCACATGCTCGTATTGTTATATGTTTATTTACTTTGCTGCTAATGTTTGTTTTTGCATGAAAAAACTGAACTGAATGGTTGGATTCACATTATTGCAGATATAACAAATATATATATTATATCTGCAATAATGTGAATCCAACCATTCAGTCCGTTTAATATTTATTTATTAACTCATTCAGCCCTTGGAGAACATTTCTCCTTTTTTGTCTCTCCATCATTTAGAAACCTTTAATCTCTGTTACGCAATAATACGCTTTGTGAATAACCTCTTTTTTAATTTTTACCAGGATCTCGTCTCGACTGTAAGAATTATGTTTCTAATTTTGTGAGGAAGCTTCATGAATACGACCCAAACTTTACTGTTTCTTTATCCTGCAGAAAATTGAACATATATATGTACACGGGGTGGAGACGGAAATATTGTTTGTGGCAAAGGGTGCAGACAGTTCATAAACATCCTCTAAAAAAAAATAAAAAGGGAAGGTTAAGCAGACCTATAGCAGTATATATGGTTGCTGATTATTACATTGTACACCACTGTGTTGATTTCTTTCTAGAGCAACTTCCAGTCTGGAAGATATAAAAGTTACACGTTGTGCAGATTACAAAGAGGTAAAAATCAAAATGTACCTATGCTCTCAAAAGAGCTGCTAGTGTGACCTGAGATGTTGAAAGAAGGGATTTTCAAAATAAGACTCTTAATGCAAAACAAAAGGGACCCAAAACGACGACAAACAGCTCATCCCAGGTCACGTGGGAGGGGGGGGTCTTTGAGGTTTTACAGCCAGTTAATCATCTGAATCAAGAAGACGGCCAACAGGAAATGTTCATTACAGCCGTGTGTCGTTCCTGTAAAGAGGAAATAAAGACACATTTAAGTCCACCGTGTAAAAAAAAAAAAAGTGTTTTACTCAAATTTCTACTTCTCTGAAGACCTACCGCGTCCAGGGAGGACCTCCACCTCCACCGTGAAGTTCTTCTGTCCCAGAAGTCCTTCTGTGCAGACGGTGTATTTCCCAGCATCCTTTGCGCTGGAGTGAGTGGGCAGGGCCACCACCTGCCCGTCCCTGAACCACACGACGAGCGGCGGAGGGTTCCCCCTCACCTCGCAGCGGAGGCTCTCGCCCGCTCGCACCTGCAGCCGCGAAGGGCACGCGAGCTGCGGGCCGACTGGGAGAAAAGCAAGACTGTGTTTTACAGAGGAAAATGGTGGTGATATTGAAAACATGTTTTAATTTTTTTTTAAAAAGCAACTTTTCTTTCCAAAACAAGGTTTTTCAATCAATCACGTTGTGTGGAACGAGCATATACAAAATGTGCACTATGGTGTCACAACACGGGCTCAGGGGTCCAAACCGAGATGGCAAACGTTGTTACTCCTTTCAACCTTGACGAGGCTTTGCAGACCGGATCCACTTCTTTTTTTGTTCTTACCTTTCACAATAAAAGCTTATTCCCGTTATTTGCTTCATTCGTGCCTTAGAGGGGGCGTGGCTTTACTCCGTGGAAACGGTTATAATTTCCTCCATCCACCACGTAAGAAATAATCACTAGTTCTGCTTTTATGCTTGATGTGGACATCCCACAAATGTGGGAACATTTTTTGCCACGCCACTCGCGTCAATCTGATCTACTCGCGTGAAAAATTCGCGACACTTTTTGGTGTGAACGCAGCATTTGTCCCTCGGAGCATTTTTGTCCAAAAGGAAATGCAATAAAATAGCCGGATGAGCTTAAACTATACAATAATGTGTCTCATACGGACGCTGATCTGAGTCGATAGGGTCTCGGTAATTGATACGCAAATCTATTCAAACTTAATGCAAGTGTTTAGCATGTTCATGTTCATTTGTCACACCCCTAGTGTCTCGTGGCCTTTAGAGGTCAAAAACGATGCAAACTCACAGAGCACGGTGTCGGCGATGGTTTGTGACGTCACCACCGGGGGGAGCTGTGGTCCGTCGGGTCCCAGTTCCAGCTTTGCTTCACACCAGTACTGGACTCCGTCGTCCTCTTTACTCGGGGTGATGTTCAAGGAGAAGGTCTCGGTCACCGGTCTCTTGTTGTTGTCGCCGGACCGCAGCCGACCCAGCGCCGTCTGACCTCTGTAGAAGGTCACGGTGAGCTTTTCCACAGGAGCCACTTCCACCACCGTGCACTGCAGAGTGTACCGCCGACCCTCGAACATCGGACCCGTGTGGTCCGCAAAGCTGACGGACACGTTATCCGGAGGCTCTGTGGAGACGGATCGACACTTAAACCAAGAGGGAGGGAAAAGAGGATTCTTTTGGGAATGGCCAAAAGGTGTAAACTCACTGTAGACCGTCAGAGGGAGGGCGATGTGACACGGCCCCCCCTGTTCAGAGAGGGCGTAGCACTTCGGCTCGAGGCTCCACTCGGTCATCCTGTCAACGCGCCAGACCAGAAACCGATCCATGGTGAGTTCAGGAGTGGCCTGGAGATGCAAAAGAGTATAATGCAATATAATGTTGCTACATGGGGGGGTCAAGCTGGTCTCATCCAGTATTCGTAGCAATACCTATACGAAATAATAACGCCCCATAATTACTTTAACATAATCAACAATCTTTAAATAGTTTTCTTGCCTAAAACCCAACTGAGTGGCTTCCTGCAAAGACGGAAGTTTATTTTGAAAAGACCACATGCAGGAAACCAGCAGAAATGTACGAGAAGTAACTTTACGATTAGATAAACCAACCGTTGTAGGAGGGTAGGTTGGGGGGTGAGGGCCTCATGTGAGCTTCAATAGTCGGCCTTTTGTTGGAGCCATTAGTTGACGAGATAACACGTCAACGTACCTGGTACTCGAGGACCTTTCGACTAAAGATGCACCTGTGGCCGTGGGTCTAGAGCGCTAACGGATCTCTACGTCGTGGTTGGTTGCCGTGGCGACAGATGCCGTTAACCCAATCGCATTGTGAGACTCGCCGCCACACACACGATCAGAGGTGTACATGCATTGCGTCGGCCATTTTGAAGGAAAACATCCATTTGAGTTTGCAACTGAAATAAACTCGGAGCTAGCAGGTGGTGCATTAGAGAGCATTCATTTCCTACCAGTGTGACTTCCCAACCGAGACCAGCGAAGCCCGTCGTTGACACCGAGCAGTTCGCTGTGACTGGATCCCCGAACCTGACGGGAACGGTTACGCAACAGTTATAACACAAATGGTTACGCAACAGGTATAACACAAATGGTTACGCAACAGTTATAACACACATGTACACGCAACAGTTATAACACAAATTGTTACGCAACAGTTATAACACATGTACGAGCAACAGTTATAACACAAATGTACACGCTACAGTTATAACCCAAATGGTTACGCAACAGTTATAACACAAATGGTTACGCAACAGTTATAACACAAATGTACACGCAACAGTTATAACACATATGTACACGCAACAGTTATAACACAAATGTACACGCAACAGTTATAACACAAATGTACACGCAACAGTTATAACACACATGTACACGCAACAGTTATAACACAATAGTACACGCAACAGTTATAACACACATGTACATGCAACAGTTATAACACACATGTACACGCAACAGTCATAACACACATGTACACGCAACAGTTATAACACAAATTGTTACGCAACAGTTATAACACATGTACGCGCAACAGTTATAACACAAATGTACACGCAACAGTTATAACACAAATTGTTAATAATATATACTAATATATTAATATATAATAGTATACCAAAAGTAATCTTTTAGTATACCATAGTATACCAAAAGTAATCTTTTGGTATACTATTAGCACACTATAAATATATTAATAATGTGATGTTTACATATTTTTAAGATACTAATAATATCAAATATACTTAAAATAAAATAAAACTATAATTTAAGTGAACTATCGGCGTGCATATTAGCACATACACAGCCATGTATTTAAATTGTACTAAATATACTTTAACTTGTTCCGATTTAGCACAAAATAATACACTAAATACATTTGAAATAGTACTTAATTACTATTTAATCACAACTTAAATATATTAAGTGCAAAATTAGTTGTTCCAAAATAGCACACTTTAATTATACTTATGATTAGTAGGGCTTCAAGTTCAAAGATTAAATATACTTAGCATATTTATTTTTCACCTGGGTTTTTTAAATGTTTGCTTGACTTTTAGTGCCTTCATATTGGGCAGAAAGTCAAACTATTTTCCATTTTTTTCTGCATTGCCGTATTAAATATGCATCGACATCCTAACAAGCGCACATAAATGGCAGAGGAGAAGACAGAATGCCCAGGTGTTCCCCAACATACCTGACCACCACGGAGGAGGGAGACATCGTCAGAGGGCAGCCGACTCCTCCCGTCGTCTCCAAGTCGCCTGGAGGAGGAGGAGGAGGTGGAGGAGGAGGAGGAGGTGGTGGAGGAGGTGGAGGAGAGGGCGGAGGAGGAGAGGGTGGAGACCCAGGGAGGGCCGCCGGTGACGACGAGGGGAGGACAACTTGCAATGGAGGAGGTGGAGCAGGTGTGAGAATGGAAACGGGGGATGAGGCGGCTGAGGTCGCGGGAGGGGTCAGGGAGAGGAGGAAAACACACAATAAGTCACTTTATGAAGACTCACTCCTCATCACTCTGGAGAGGAGGAGGTTCCCCACAGCAGAGCTCAGAATAAACATAACAGGAAAAGGTGTTTTTCTCAACAAATACACATTTCCTAATCTTTAATCTTCTAAAGTATAATTAAAATACATTTGATCTACTCTATAAAAGGACTAAAAGGTATATATATAAATATATATGTACATGTATATATATGTATATGAATATATATATATATTTATATATATGTTTATATATATATACAAATATATACCTATACATGTATAGGTATATATATCCAAATATATACATATATATATAAACATATATATATATATATAAATATACATATATATATTTATATATGTATATTATATATATGTGTGTATATATATTTATATATGTTTATACATATGTGTATATATATATACAAATATATACATATATATAAGTATCTGTCACATTAAATCCCATTGGAAGCTGCTTGTCTTCAAGTCGTCTGTATATATTTAGGCGTACTTTCTTCCGCCTTTACACAACACAGGCACGGGTCATTTGGATTTTGCCATCTCGTGGAATAAAAGTCTCTTCCAGCTGATCTCCTGTGAACCATTGTTTGAATCCACCCAGCGTGTTCCTCTGAGGAAGGAAGGACACCCTGCCCAAGGCGAAGCCCTCGCTCCTCGTTTCTATGACCATTGTTCCACCGGGTCCATGAGGTTGTTCTGCCGCCTCTCACATGACCTCACTCTCAGGGAGCTCTGTGGCCGGGGCGGTCGGCAAGATGCATGAGTCACGTTTCCCACATGCCAGTCGGCAAAAAAATAGAAAATCTGAATCAGACTATTTTCTTTTTTTTTCAAAATGTTCAACGTTCAAAATGTCCTTCAAGTAGGTCAAAATATATTTTGAATATTAAAAATTAAAAATTTTTTAAAAATACTCCATGTGCAGAATAGATGGTTTCAGAGGGTTATTTAAAAAGTGGGATTGTTATTATCATTCATGCATTAACATTCAACCAGCATTTTATTATACTGTATTGATATTTTAATCTACTTAAATTAAAAATAAATGTCATCCAAACAATGCATTACATTCTATGAGATGTGTTTTGGTTGAATTTATTTCAAGCTTCAAAGTACAAATACATCAAAAATATATGCACTTAATAATATTGACATATACACATACTACAGATTAAAAGACCCCTTTTCTCTTCTGTTTTTTTGCCCCTCAAAATTCAACGGCAGCGTTTCTACAATGACCACGAGGTTCAAAGAGGTCACCTGAGGACCCGTGTAGTCCTTTAAAGTCCACTCACCTGAGCCGAGCAGGCAGCGCAGCAGGCAGCACAGCAGGCAGCGCAGCAGGACCGTGATTGGTCGCCCAGAAGCACTCATCCTTCACGGGTTCTCTGTGGTTCTGTATGTGTGATGCCGGCCGTAACGCGGCCGAAGACTTCTGAGAAAACTTCGGAGAACTTCAGGTTTTTATGGGAGGGTGGGTGTGTGTGCATGTGCTTTTTTTATTTTGTGTGTGTGTGTGTGTGTGTGTGTGTGTGTGAAGCTGATGACCAGGCCTCTGAAACCCACCATGGGCGTTCTCCTGTTAGTAAATCAAGAGAGGAAGGAAGGGAGGGTCAAGAATAATGCAGTGCAGCCCTGCAGCACCGAGGGCACCAGAGTGTGTGTGTGTGTGTGTAAAAAGTAGGATGGGAGCCAGAGACTTCAGTTAAGACTTTCCTCTTTAATAGTGCTTATAGTTAGGGCTGAATCAGGTTTGCCCTGGTCCAGCCCCTTGATATGCTGCTATAGGCTTATAGGCTGCTGGGGGATGTTTTAGGATACACTGAGCACCTCTCTCCTCTTCTCTCTCTCCTTATGGATGAATTTACATCTCTCCATTGCACCTTATTAACTCTGCTTCCTCCCCGGAGTCGTTGTGACTTCACGTCTCATAGGGTCCATTGGACCTGGAGGTGTCTGATGCCTGGTGAGCCGGCCTTGCGTTGGCCCTGCTGATGCCCCGCCCCCCCTCCTCTCTACCTCCTTCTGTTTCATGGATTGGAGTTCCATTCATACATTGTCATATTCATGTAATGTGTTTATGTAACTTTGTAATGCTGTTCATTCTGTACACATGACATCTATTGCATCTGTCCATCCGGGGTGAGGGATCCTCCTCTGTTGCTCTCCTGAAGGTTTCTTCCCTTTTTTCCCCGTGAAAGGTTATTTTTGGGGAGTTTTTCCTGATCCGATGTGAGGTCAAAGGTCAGGGATGTCGTATTGTGTACAGATTGTAAAGCCCTCTGAGGATGATTTGTGATATTTGGGCTATACAAAATAAACTGAATTGATTTGTGTGTGTACATTGTGTTAAATGTACTTAAAGTACAAGTAATAAGTACAGTAAGTACTCACCATATACTATATATATATATTTATGGTCTTGTGGGGCAGTAAATCCTCTCTCCGTCTAACCGTTGCCCGGTCAGTTAATAAATAACAATCTGTTATTATAACCGTCGTGGTGAGTCAGAAAACTTCCTGTCAGACTTCCCAACCAAAAGGTGTGGATCAGGGTTCAGGTGTGGATCGTGGATCAGGTGTGGATCGCGGATCAGGGTTCGGGTGTGGATCAGGCTTCAGGTGAGCTTCAGTTTCGCTCTGCTCTCGGACCTCCGGGGCCTTCGGGGAGACGTTTCACCCTTCAGGTAGGTGCTCTGTGATTACCTTTTGCGGAGGTTATGTTTTGATCGCTGTGTATTTATTTGTAAATATGTCTGTTTGTTATTCGCATAACTCAAAAAGTATTAAACCGAATCGCATGAAATTTGGTGGGATGATTGGCTCTTATCAGGGGACCATTTGATTAGATTTTGGGAGTGATCGGGTCAAAGGTCAAGGTCAATGTCAAGGTAATGAAAAGGTCAAAATCGTATTTTTATCATAACGCGGTAAATTTTTATCCAATTGGCATGCAACTAATGCCAAAATGTTCCGAATTCAATGCCCGATCTTGTGATATACGACATGATACAATGACGTCATAACCCTTCTTAGCGGTTGAGGGTCGCAGGTCAACAGAACAACCATTTCTGTGTCTTATATCTTCGCAGCACATACAGTCCAAATTGTATCAAATACCACTACATGGTTTTCTTTCGAAATTAATAAATCAAGGCTGATGTTCATACATAATTCTTTTGTGATGTTTACCACAATATCTGGTATCAAGTTACATCAATTTACTGTTCCCCACACTCTCATGCCAAGTACCAAAAAGTGGCTGCGGCGAAGGTATGCGCTCTACCGAGTGCCCGTTCTAGTTTACAGTATATTTCTGCTATCTGCACCGGCAAATAGATCGGTGAGGAGGAAGTGCTTCTGTCGGATTCCACCTGGATATTTTAATCTTTTTGCTCGTATTTATTTACAAATATAAAATATATCTTAATGTCCAGTAAAAAAACAAACATGTATTTTCAAATAAATGTTTATTTTTGAGAAAAAACATTAATGGAAGCCTCCTTCCCTTAATATCATGTCACATAACATGTATTTGATTCATTGATATGCAATTTGACAGTAAACAATAGAGTTATTACAATGGTTTTTTTAAAACAAATTAACGAACGGCCGATATCCAGAACGATTATTGAAATAAATTACAACCAAACTTGTAAAAATAATTGTATCGTTAACTTCTTGTTAAACTGGATATCAATTAATATAAATCTTCATAAATGAATAAATCTTCCGTGCTTTTGAGAGGTTGCGAATATGACCCTATATTGTTGTTAAATAAACAACAACAACAACTCTCTCTCCCCTGCCCAGTGATCAGAGATGCTGCTCCTGGAGACTCTGGAGGATCTGGGCGACGCCGATTTCACCAAATTCAAGTTTTATCTCGGCATGATAATCTTCGGCGACCGCGACCCGATCGCCACAAGCCGGCTGGAGAGCGGGAACCGGCACGACGCCGTGAGCGAGATGATGGCCGTCCACGGCGCGGACGGGGCCGTGGCCGTGACCGTGGCCGCCCTGAAGATGATGAAGATTAACAGCGTCGCGGAGGAATTGGAGAAAACCTACACAGGTGCGTGCAGCGGGTCCGGCAGCGAGAGAGTGCTGAAGATGCGCGTGACCCGGTTCCTCTGGTGCTGATTCTCTCTTGGTATTTTATTTCCCCAGAAGGAGCAGAAGGAGCAGCGGCAGAAGGAGCAGCGGCAGAAGGAGCAGCGGCAGAAGGTCGTACACGTGTAACCTCTGTTGTGAACATTGTTTTGCCGAAGAGAGAATCCTCATTGGCTGAGCCATCTGTCAACTCGCCAAGTTGCGAAAGCCAATCAGCGTTGAGAAGCTCCGCCCCCCTGGCTGCTGCTGCTCTAGTAGCGGAAGTTATCGAGACACGAGGGCGTTAGATGTTCCGACGTTTATGGGATGTCCAACAACAAGTATAAAGCAGAACTAGTGGTTATTTCTTCTGTGGTGGATGGCGGAAATTATAACTGTTTTTACAGAGACGAGCCACGCCCCCTTTTTCGCGAATGGTTGCGAATGAACGCGACTTGTCTGGCGAGTAAACTGACGCGAGTAAAGAGTTGCGAATATTCGATGAAATCAAACCAGGATCAAAGCAGAAGAGTTGGTTTAAGTCTAAGTATTGATCAATAAGTTCAAACCTGTGTAACAAAGACTGTTGATACAAAGGAATATAAGAAGAGAAGTTTACACAGGCACAGTGGAAAGGACTCACACGGTCTTTCGTTTTTAAGAGCTCAAATCAAAAAGTCACTCCCTGTGAGTTGTTACGTGTTCCACAGTCTCGTACGGTGCCACAGCAGACAGGTCATAACTTTTCTAAGAAAGTAATGAGGTCTTTCCTGTCTAAAGACCGGTCAAGGTTATTTTACCGTTACACTCGCGGACCTCACCTGGTGACGTCGGCCGGCGGGCCCCGGTCGCCGCCGCCGCCAATAGTCGCGTGATCATCAGCGGTAATGTCGGCGTTGACGTGTTTTTTTTGTCTCTTTGAACTTTATTTTCCCAGAGGGAGCAGCGGCAGAAGATCGTGTCGCTGCAACCTGCTCGTCCGCTCTCGGACCTCCGGCTGCGGCGCCAACCTCACCTGGTGGCGTCTTCCTGCGGTCCCCCGTCGTCGTCGTCATCTCCGCCAACAGCCGCGTGATCATCGGCGGGAACGTGATCGTGAACGGCCGCGTGATCATCAGCGGTAATGTCGGCGGCAACGTATTTTAGTCCTCCGACCACGTCGCTCGTCTTTACCGAAGCCGGATGTCGAGAACGACCCGGATGTGTTTTAAGTGTCAATACTCAAGGAAAGGTGGCTCAAAGCTTCATTCATTCATTTCTTGTCTCCTTTAACGTAAAAGGGAACAACTTGGACCATTCCCTCAGGCAGCAGCAACATTTATTATTAGGGTCCGAGCGACTGACGAAGTCAGTCCGAGAGGACCCTATTGAGTTTGTGAGGGTTCTTATTATTCCTCTTATTCCGCTTTTTATTTTAGAACATTGGGCGCACTTTGGGGGTATTTGCGAGCGACGAAAACCGCTCAAATTTGGCAAGCTTGTCAGACTTGGTGAAAATAGACGTATGATCAGGGATTCAAATTGTTGCCATTCATAGTTGCTCTCTAGCGTCCCCTCAAAGTTTGACCGGCGACGCCCCTCACCCAGAATGTCCGATTGACTTGAAATTTTTCACACATGTCCATATCCACCTGCTCTACAAAAAAGCCTCTCAGACCCCTAAGGTCTGCCTACTTAGATTTTCCGCCATTTTGAATTTTGTGAAAAACACATAATTGACTTTCTTAACTACATGCTTGGTCCAAATCAACAAAACCTGATATCAATCAAATCACTGAAGCCAGATGACGTAGAATATGTCAACCGTTTTTTTATATCTCATTGTGGTAAAGATATATGGCCCAATGAACATCTTAGGGGCGTGTCTTGTTTTTCAATGCTCATAGTGTCAACACTATTGGGACTAATCACTTTGAAACAGTTTTCCTAAGTGCATATGGCATGCCTTAACTTGCAAAAAAAATCTTGTGCGATTTGAACACTAGGGGGCGCTACAATAATTCGCCGAAGTTGCCCGTTTTTTGCGTTTTTTCTCTCGTTTTTGCCACTTTTTCCCATTATACATTTAACGTTATCTCCCACAAAAAAATCCGATCTACTTAAATCTTCTTTCCAGGATGATCAGAAGGCCTTGAGCATGATTATTCTGCAAAAAAACGTCGCTTTCACCCACTCTCACTTGTCATTAAAATAATTCTAATAAAATCCCACTTTCTGTGTTTTGTAATGCTAGAGACTGTTGCTTTAACTAAACCAATCTTTCCAAAAATAATCATGCATGATGCCAGTCAAGCCCTGAACACATTTCCAAGAAGAAACATTCGAAATTGTCATTGGAACACCTACTAAAAAAATAGAATGACAAGTTTTAGACACTAATATTTTCTAGCTATACGAGTTCCGATCAAACTTTTAAAGCAAACCGGTGGCGCAGTGGGATAAACTGTCTTGTGTGCAGGACTCGTGTGTTTGAATCCAGGCTGGTACAAAAAATTATGAGCACTTTTTCTTTTTACCTTTAATTTACAGGACTTCACGTAGAGACACATGATGCATGTATATGTTCACATTCTCAAAGCACCCCCTACTGGCCAAAACAAATGAGCCAAGAATATCGGGGTTACGCGGCAAGCGGTAAAACGTTCGCCCCGCGTTCTCGGCCGAGCGGGTCGGCGTCCTGCCGGCGCCCCCGACCGGCGCCGGTGAGCGAGGACCTGTTCATTGCTGCTCGCAGCTTTAATTGTTATTGATTCTGTTTTGCACTTGTAATTGAGAACAGAAGTGAGTTTGTCACTGTACTCGTGTTGCTTGTTATAAATAAAGTTTATTTGAAAGAGGAAAAACATGTCGAGAGCCTGTCACATGGCACATAACTCCTTATGAATTTGACCTTGATGTTTTTTCATCAATGAAAAGTTATCATTGGATTGAATTATTGTTTTTAAACTTTTCCACTGTTGACAAAAACTTATAATTAGTGCATTCTCACTGTTTAGTGGATGTAAATATACTAAATTAGCAAGAATTTCTTATGAGACATTTTTACTGCACATACAACGCTGCCCCACAATGCATTGCGTCTGGGTGCCTTGCGACCAGCTGCCAGTCATATAGGCCCGATTATTATTATGGATATTAATTAGCTAATTTTTATAATTAGTTTTTAGAGATGTAAAGCTGCATCCACTGAGGATGACAGTGAGATGGGTTCTAGTTTCATGCTTTACATTTGCTGTTTTTTTAATTTTTGAGATATTAGAATTTATAAAGTGCAACTTTTCAAAGTGGTGAGCACCGCACACTTTTATTCATCCGGATTATTTGTATTAAATTGTATTATTTAAAGGAGAAGAGCGATTATGAGACTAAATATTGTGTTGTGTTTATGTTCATCCCGATATTAAAATATACGCTCTTTTCCGAGTGTTCAAATTATATTATTTTGTATGATAATATTTTACTTTTATATTGTGTTTTATGATAGTATTTGACTTTTATATTATTTTGTATGATAATATTTGACTTATATTATTTTGTATGATAGTGTTAGGTTGTAGTGGATTTTATATATATTTGCACATGTAGATAAGAGAAGTTTATGTTTTAAATTAATACATAAAGAAAGAGATGATAATTAATTTGGGATATTATGAGGAATATTCTGGAGGAATGTATTATGAAACATGAGAGAGGATCACTGTTTTATTATTCTGTTTTAATGACAAATGTAATGATTAACTGTGTGATGCATGAGAATGAATGAATGTTTTATTGTTTAGACAATAGTTAAAATGGATGCCGATTGAAACCTAATGTGTTGCTTTTATTCGGAAGGCAGGATAATAGGCTTTTATTGTGAAGGGGAACTTCCTGTCCTTGACCGGAAGAGTGAGCTTTGACCTCGCCTGTTTACTAATTGGCTTAGCGAACAGAACTGCGGCATCCTTTGAACTGACCAATGGAACTAACCTTTAGGTGTGAATTCATTTGCATGACCATACTAATAGCCGAGCATTTGTTCTGGTGACATGGTTCTACTGGTCTGGAGACTCGAGACAGCCCCGGTCTGTGGCTCCCTGGGAGCTGCACTCCGTCTGTGGAGAGTTCCTCCTTTCTGGCCCCACGATCGTGAACGCTACATGAGTATTATCTTTGCCATTAAATATTGTTAAACTTTAACTCGAATCCTGAATTTCCTGCGGCCACGGGACCCGGAGCTTTGAACACGAATCTTACAATAGTATTTGACTTTTATATTATTTTGCTTGATGATATATTAGACTTTTATATTATTTCGTATGATATTATTTGACCTTTATATTATTTTGTATGATATTATTTGACTTGTATATGTTTTATGATGATATTTGACTTTTGTATTATTTTGTAAGATATTATTTGACTTTTACAGTGCAATTAAATTAATTTCATTTCAGTAGATTTGATGTTTGGGGGGTAAACATCCTCACTTCCACTTTCAACCTCCAATTTAAGGATGTAACGAGTTTCCCCGTTACCCGGTGAGTCTCGGACGTAACAGAGGCAGCAACACGGCTTGATGTTGTTCCAAAATCCTTTTATTCACATACAGTCTCTGTACGACAGCTGAATGACAGCTCCTCGCCTCTCGCCTCTCAGTCCCTACTGCTCTTTAGGCTGGGGTGTCTAATCAGGGGTGTCTAATCAGTCTCAGCCCCAGCTGAGACTGATTAGACACCCCTGCTCCACCCACTCTGCAGCTGAGCCTAACCACACCCCCGCTCCACCCACTCTGCAGCTGAGCCTAACCACACCCCACTGCCACAAAGGATTTATAGGATTTACGGAAATGACTTTTCTACTGAAGCAGCCGCCCTGAAGGGGTTAAAACTCCAAATCTAACGGATTTCTTAATATTAGTACACGCTTTACTATAATAACTACACTTTGTGGTACATCTTTCTTTAACATGTAGCTCTTCAAAGTGTAAAAAGTAGGATGGGAGCCAGAGCCTTCAGTTAAGACTTTCCTCTTTAATAGTCCTTATAGTTAGGGCTGAATCAGGTTTGCCCTGGTCCAGCCCCTTGATATGCTGCTATAGGCTTATAGGCTGCTGGGGGATGTTTTAGGATACACTGAGCACCTCTCTCCTCTTCTCTCTCTCCTTATGGATGAATTTACATAACTCCATTGCACCTTATTAACTCTGCTTCCTCCCCGGAGTCTTTGTGACTTCACGTCTCAGAGGGTCCATTGGACCTGGCGGTGTCTGAAGCCTCCTGGCTGGTGAGCCGGCCTCCTGCCTTGGCCCTGATGAAGCGCCCCGCCCCCCCTCCTCTCTACACTGTTTCATGGATTGTGGAGTTCCATTCATACATTCTGTCATATTCATGTAATGTGTTTATGTAACTCTGTAATGCTGTTCATTCTGTACACATGACATATATTGCATCTGTCCATCCAGGGAGAGGGATCCTCCTCTGTTGCTCTCCTGAAGGTTTCTTCCCTTTTTTCCCTGTGAAAGGTTATTTTTGGGGAGTTTTTCCTGATCCGATGTGAGGTCAAAGGTCAGGGATGTCGTATGTGTACAGATTGTAAAGCCCTCTGAGGCAAATGTGTAATTTGTGATATTTGGGCTATACAAAATAAACTGAATTGATTTGTGTGTGTACATTGTGTTAAATGTACTTAAAGTAATAAGTACAGTAAGTACTCACCATATACTATATATATATATATATATATTTATGGTCTTGTGGGGCAGTAAATCCTCTCTCTGTCTAACCGTTGCCCGGTCAGTTAATAAATAACAATCTGTTATTATAACCGTCGTGGTGAGTCAGAAAACTTCCTGTCAGACTTCCCAACCAAAAGGTGTGTATCAGGCTTCAGGTGTGGATCAGGGTTCAGGTGAGCTTCAGTTTCGCTCTGCTCTCGGACCTCCGGGGCCTTCGGGGAGACGTTTCACCCTTCAGGTAGGTGCTCTGTGATTTACAGTATATTTCTGCTATCTGCACCGGCGAATAGATCGGTGAGGAGGAAGTGCTTCTGTCGGATTCCACCTGGATATTTTAATCTTTTTGCTCGTATTTATTTACAAATATAAAATATATCTTAATGTCCAGTAAAAATGATACAAAACATGTATTTCCAAATAAATGTTTATTTTTGAGAAAGAAAAGCATTAACGGGAGCCTCCTTCCCTTAATAGCACACAAATTGAGTCACATAACATGTATTTGATTCATTGATATGCAATTTGACAGTAAACAATAGAGTTATTACAATGGTTTTCTTAGACAAATTAACAAATGGCCAATATCCAGAACGATTATTGAAATAAATTACAACCAAACTTGTAAAAATAATTGGAAAAGCGAATCCTAGTTGAACGTGTATCATTAACTTCTTGTTAAACTGGATATCAGTTAACATAAATCTTCATAATAATTCACATGATGTCATCGAGGTTGCGAATATGACCCTATTGTTGCTAAATAAACAACAACAACTCTCTCCCCCCTGCCCAGTGATCAGAGATGCTGGTGCCTCAGCTGCTCCTTGAGACTCTGGAGGATCTGGGCGACGCCGATTTCACCAAATTCAAGTTTTATCTCGGCGTGAAGATCTTCGCCGACCGCGTCCCGATCGCCAAAAGCCGGCTGGAGAGCGCGCACCGGCACGACGCCGTGAGCGAGATGATGGCCGTCCACGGCGCGGACGGGGCCGTGGCCGTGACCGTGGCCGTCCTGAAGATGATGAAGATTAACAGCGTCGCGGAGGAATTGGAGAAAACCTACACAGGTGCGTGCAGCGGGTCCGGCAGCGAGAGAGTGCTGAAGATGCGCGTGACCCGGTTCCTCTGGTGCTGATTCTCTCTTGGTATTTTATTTCCCCAGAAGGAGCAGAAGGAGCAGCGGCAGAAGGAGCAGCGGCAGAAGGAGCAGCGGCAGAAGGAGCAGCGGCAGAAGGTCGTACACGTGTAACCTCTGTTGTGAACATTGTTTTGCCGAAGAGAGAATCCTCATTGGCTGAGCCATCTGTCAACTCGCCAAGTTGCGAAAGCCAATCAGCGTTGAGAAGCTCCGCCCCCCTGGCTGCTGCTGCTCTAGTAGCGGAAGTTATCGAGACGTAGTCGGTGAAATTCCCCGAGCTGTGTGATGTTATGAACCCAGACACGAGGACGTTAGATGTTCCGACGTTTATGGGATGTCCACAACAAGTATAAAGCAGAACTAGTGGTTATTTCTTCCGTGGTGGATGGCAGAAATTATAACTGGGCCCCCGTCGTCGGTAATGTCGGCGTTGACGTTTTTTTTTTGTCTCTTTGAACTTTATTTTCCCAGAGGGAGCAGCGGCAGAAGATCGTGTCGCTGCAACCTGCTCGTCCGCTCTCGGATCTCCGGCTGCGGCGCCAACCTCACCTGGTGGCGTCTTCCTGCGGTCCCCCGTCGTCGTCATCTCCGCCAACAGCCGCGTGATCATCGGCGGGAACGTGATCGTGAACGGCCGCGTGATCATCAGCGGTAATGTCGGCGGCAACGTATTTTAGTCCTCCGACCACGTCGCTCGTCTTTACCGAAGCCGGATGTCGAGAACGACCCGGATGTGTTTTAAGTGTCAATACTCAAGGAAAGGTTGCTCAAAGCTTCATTCATTCATTTCTTGTCTCCTTTAACGTAAAAGGGAACAACTTGGACCATTCCCTCAGGCAGCAGCAACATTTATTATTAGGGTCCGAGCGACTGACGAAGTCAGTCCGAGAGGACCCTATTGAGTTTGTGAGGGTTCTTATTATTCCTCTTATTCCGCTTTTTATTTTAGAACATTGGGCGCACTTTGGGGGTATTTGCGAGCGACGAAAACCGCTCAAATTTGGCAAGCTTGTCAGACTTGGTGAAAATAGACGTATGATCAGGGATTCAAATTGTTGCCATTCATAGTTGCTCTCTAGCGTCCCCTCAAAGTTTGACCGGCGACGCCCCTCACCCAGAATGTCCGATTGACTTGAAATTTTTCACACATGTCCATATCCACCTGCTCTACAAAAAAGCCTCTCAGACCCCTAAGGTCTGCCTACTTAGATTTTCCGCCATTTTGAATTTTGTGAAAAACACATAATTGACTTTCTTAACTACATGCTTGGTCCAAATCAACAAAACCTGATATCAATCAAATCACTGAAGCCAGATGACGTAGAATATGTCAACCGTTTTTTTATATCTCATTGTGGTAAAGATATATGGCCCAATGAACATCTTAGGGGCGTGTCTTGTTTTTCAATGCTCATAGTGTCAACACTATTGGGACTAATCACTTTGAAACAGTTTTCCTAAGTGCATATGGCATGCCTTAACTTGCAAAAAAAATCTTGTGCGATTTGAACACTAGGGGGCGCTACAATAATTCGCCGAAGTTGCCCGTTTTTTGCGTTTTTTCTCTCGTTTTTGCCACTTTTTCCCATTATACATTTAACGTTATCTCCCACAAAAAAAATCCGATCTACTTAAATCTTCTTTCCAGGATGATCAGAAGGCCTTGAGCATGATTATTCTGCAAAAAAAACGTCGCTTTCACCCACTCTCACTTGTCATTAAAATAATTCTAATAAAATCCCACTTTCTGTGTTTTGTAATGCTAGAGACTGTTGCTTTAACTAAACCAATCTTTCCAAAAATAATCATGCATGATGCCAGTCAAGCCCTGAACACATTTCCAAGAAGAAACATTCGAAATTGTCATTGGAACACCTACTAAAAAAATAGAATGACAAGTTTTAGACACTAATATTTTCTAGCTATACGAGTTCCGATCAAACTTTTAAAGCAAACCGGTGGCGCAGTGGGATAAACTGTCTTGTGTGCAGGACTCGTGTGTTTGAATCCAGGCTGGTACAAAAAATTATGAGCACTTTTTCTTTTTACCTTTAATTTACAGGACTTCACGTAGAGACACATGATGCATGTATATGTTCACATTCTCAAAGCACCCCCTACTGGCCAAAACAAATGAGCCAAGAATATCGGGGTTACGCGGCAAGCGGTAAAACGTTCGCCCCGCGTTCTCGGCCGAGCGGGTCGGCGTCCTGCCGGCGCCCCCGACCGGCGCCGGTGAGCGAGGACCTGTTCATTGCTGCTCGCAGCTTTAATTGTTATTGATTCTGTTTTGCACTTGTAATTGAGAACAGAAGTGAGTTTGTCACTGTACTCGTGTTGCTTGTTATAAATAAAGTTTATTTGAAAGAGGAAAAACATGTCGAGAGCCTGTCACATGGCACATAACTCCTTATGAATTTGACCTTGATGTTTTTTCATCAATGAAAAGTTATCATTGGATTGAATTATTGTTTTTAAACTTTTCCACTGTTGACAAAAACTTATAATTAGTGCATTCTCACTGTTTAGTGGATGTAAATATACTAAATTAGCAAGAATTTCTTATGAGACATTTTTACTGCACATACAACGCTGCCCCACAATGCATTGCGTCTGGGTGCCTTGCGACCAGCTGCCAGTCATATAGGCCCGATTATTATTATGGATATTAATTAGCTAATTTTTATAATTAGTTTTTAGAGATGTAAAGCTGCATCCACTGAGGATAACAGTGAGATGGGTTCTAGTTTCATGCTTTACATTTGCTGTTTTTTTAATTTTTGAGATATTAGAATTTATAAAGTGCAACTTTTCAAAGTGGTGAGCACCGCACACTTTTATTCATCCGGATTATTTGTATTAAATTGTATTATTTAAAGGAGAAGAGCGATTATGAGACTAAATATTGTGTTGTGTTTATGTTCATCCCGATATTAAAATATACGCTCTTTTCCGAGTGTTCAAATTATATTATTTTGTATGATAATATTTTACTTTTATATTGTGTTTTATGATAGTATTTGACTTTTATATTATTTTGTATGATAATATTTGACTTATATTATTTTGTATGATAGTATTTGACTTTTATATTATTTTGCTTGATGATATATTAGACTTTTATATTATTTCGTATGATATTATTTGACCTTTATATTATTTTGTATGATATTATTTGACTTGTATATGTTTTATGATGATATTTGACTTTTGTATTATTTTGTAAGATATTATTTGACTTTTAGAGTGCAATTAAATTAATTTCATTTCAGTAGATTTGATGTTTGGGGGGTAAACATCCTCACTTCCACTTTCAACCTCCAATTTAAGGATGTAACGAGTTTCCCCGTTACCCGGTGAGTCTCGGACGTAACAGAGGCAGCAACACGGCTTGATGTTGTTCCAAAATCCTTTTATTCACATACAGTCTCTGTACGACAGCTGAATGACAGCTCCTCGCCTCTCGCCTCTCAGTCCCTACTGCTCTTTAGGCTGGGGTGTCTAATCAGGGGTGTCTAATCAGTCTCAGCCCCAGCTGAGACTGATTAGACACCCCTGCTCCACCCACTCTGCAGCTGAGCCTAACCACACCCCCGCTCCACCCACTCTGCAGCTGAGCCTAACCACACCCCACTGCCACAAAGGATTTATAGGATTTACGGAAATGACTTTTCTACTGAAGCAGCCGCCCTGAAGGGGTTAAAACTCCAAATCTAACGGATTTCTTAATATTAGTACACGCTTTACTATAATAACTACACTTTGTGGTACATCTTTCTTTAACATGTAGCTCTTCAAAGTGTAAAAAGTAAGATGGGAGCCAGAGCCTTCAGTTAAGACTTTCCTCTTTAATAGTCCTTATAGTTAGGGCTGAATCAGGTTTGCCCTGGTCCAGCCCCTTGATATGCTGCTATAGGCTTATAGGCTGCTGGGGGATGTTTTAGGATACACTGAGCACCTCTCTCCTCTTCTCTCTCTCCTTATGGATGAATTTACATAACTCCATTGCACCTTATTAACTCTGCTTCCTCCCCGGAGTCTTTGTGACTTCACGTCTCATAGGGTCCATTGGACCTGGCGGTGTCTGAAGCCTCCTGGCTGGTGAGCCGGCCTCCTGCCTTGGCCCTGATGAAGCGCCCCACCCCCCCTCCTCTCTACACTGTTTCATGGATTGTGGAGTTCCATTCATACATTCTGTCATATTCATGTAATGTGTTTATGTAACTCTGTAATGCTGTTCATTCTGTACACATGACATATATTGCATCTGTCCATCCAGGGAGAGGGATCCTCCTCTGTTGCTCTCCTGAAGGTTTCTTCCCTTTTTTCCCTGTGAAAGGTTATTTTTGGGGAGTTTTTCCTGATCCGATGTGAGGTCAAAGGTCAGGGATGTCGTATGTGTACAGATTGTAAAGCCCTCTGAGGCAAATGTGTAATTTGTGATATTTGGGCTATACAAAATAAACTGAATTGATTTGTGTGTGTACATTGTGTTAAATGTACTTAAAGTAATAAGTACAGTAAGTACTCACCATATACTATATATATATATATATATATTTATGGTCTTGTGGGGCAGTAAATCCTCTCTCCGTCTAACCGTTGCCCGGTCAGTTAATAAATAACAATCTGTTATTATAACCGTCGTGGTGAGTCAGAAAACTTCCTGTCAGACTTCCCAACCAAAAGGTTTGGATCAGGGTTCAGGTGTGGATCAGGGTTCAGGTGAGCTTCAGTTTCGCTCTGCTCTCGGACCTCCGGGGCCTTCGGGGAGACGTTTCACCCTTCAGGTAGGTGCTCTGTGATTTACAGTATATTTCTGCTATCTGCACCGGCGAATAGATCGGTGAGGAGGAAGTGCTTCTGTCGGATTCCACCTGGATATTTTAATCTTTTTGCTCGTATTTATTTACAAATATAAAATATATCTTAATGTCCAGTAAAAATTATACAAAACATGTATTTCCAAATAAATGTTTATTTTTGAGAAAGAAAAGCATTAACGGGAGCCTCCTTCCCTTAATAGCACACAAATTGAGTCACATAACATGTATTTGATTCATTGATATGCAATTTGACAGTAAACAATAGAGTTATTACAATGTTTTTCTTAGACAAATTAACAAATGGCCAATATCCAGAACGATTATTGAAATAAATTACAACCAAACTTGTAAAAATAATTGGAAAAGCGAATCCTAGTTGAACGTGTATCATTAACTTCTTGTTAAACTGGATATCAGTTAACATAAATCTTCATAATAATTCACATGATGTCATCGAGGTTGCGAATATGACCCTATTGTTGCTAAATAAACAACAACAACTCTCTCCCCCCTGCCCAGTGATCAGAGATGCTGGTGCCTCAGCTGCTCCTTGAGACTCTGGAGGATCTGGGCGACGCCGATTTCACCAAATTCAAGTTTTATCTCGGCGTGAAGATCTTCGCCGACCGCGTCCCGATCGCCAAAAGCCGGCTGGAGAGCGCGCACCGGCACGACGCCGTGAGCGAGATGATGGCCGTCCACGGCGCGGACGGGGCCGTGGCCGTGACCGTGGCCGTCCTGAAGATGATGAAGATTAACAGCGTCGCGGAGGAATTGGAGAAAACCTACACAGGTGCGTGCAGCGGGTCCGGCAGCGAGAGAGTGCTGAAGATGCGCGTGACCCGGTTCCTCTGGTGCTGATTCTCTCTTGGTATTTTATTTCCCCAGAAGGAGCAGAAGGAGCAGCGGCAGAAGGAGCAGCGGCAGAAGGAGCAGCGGCAGAAGGTCGTACACGTGTAACCTCTGTTGTGAACATTGTTTTGCCGAAGAGAGAATCCTCATTGGCTGAGCCATCTGTCAACTCGCCAAGTTGCGAAAGCCAATCAGCGTTGAGAAGCTCCGCCCCCCTGGCTGCTGCTGCTCTAGTAGCGGAAGTTATCGAGACGTAGTCGGTGAAATTCCCCGAGCTGTGTGATGTTATGAACCCAGACACGAGGACGTTAGATGTTCCGACGTTTATGGGATGTCCACAACAAGTATAAAGCAGAACTAGTGGTTATTTCTTCCGTGGTGGATGGCAGAAATTATAACTGGGCCCCCGTCGTCGGTAATGTCGGCGTTGACGTTTTTTTTTTGTCTCTTTGAACTTTATTTTCCCAGAGGGAGCAGCGGCAGAAGATCGTGTCGCTGCAACCTGCTCGTCCGCTCTCGGATCTCCGGCTGCGGCGCCAACCTCACCTGGTGGCGTCTTCCTGCGGTCCCCCGTCGTCGTCATCTCCGCCAACAGCCGCGTGATCATCGGCGGGAACGTGATCGTGAACGGCCGCGTGATCATCAGCGGTAATGTCGGCGGCAACGTATTTTAGTCCTCCGACCACGTCGCTCGTCTTTACCGAAGCCGGATGTCGAGAACGACCCGGATGTGTTTTAAGTGTCAATACTCAAGGAAAGGTTGCTCAAAGCTTCATTCATTCATTTCTTGTCTCCTTTAACGTAAAAGGGAACAACTTGGACCATTCCCTCAGGCAGCAGCAACATTTATTATTAGGGTCCGAGCGACTGACGAAGTCAGTCCGAGAGGACCCTATTGAGTTTGTGAGGGTTCTTATTATTCCTCTTATTCCGCTTTTTATTTTAGAACATTGGGCGCACTTTGGGGGTATTTGCGAGCGACGAAAACCGCTCAAATTTGGCAAGCTTGTCAGACTTGGTGAAAATAGACGTATGATCAGGGATTCAAATTGTTGCCATTCATAGTTGCTCTCTAGCGTCCCCTCAAAGTTTGACCGGCGACGCCCCTCACCCAGAATGTCCGATTGACTTGAAATTTTTCACACATGTCCATATCCACCTGCTCTACAAAAAAGCCTCTCAGACCCCTAAGGTCTGCCTACTTAGATTTTCCGCCATTTTGAATTTTGTGAAAAACACATAATTGACTTTCTTAACTACATGCTTGGTCCAAATCAACAAAACCTGATATCAATCAAATCACTGAAGCCAGATGACGTAGAATATGTCAACCGTTTTTTTATATCTCATTGTGGTAAAGATATATGGCCCAATGAACATCTTAGGGGCGTGTCTTGTTTTTCAATGCTCATAGTGTCAACACTATTGGGACTAATCACTTTGAAACAGTTTTCCTAAGTGCATATGGCATGCCTTAACTTGCAAAAAAAATCTTGTGCGATTTGAACACTAGGGGGCGCTACAATAATTCGCCGAAGTTGCCCGTTTTTTGCGTTTTTTCTCTCGTTTTTGCCACTTTTTCCCATTATACATTTAACGTTATCTCCCACAAAAAAAATCCGATCTACTTAAATCTTCTTTCCAGGATGATCAGAAGGCCTTGAGCATGATTATTCTGCAAAAAAACGTCGCTTTCACCCACTCTCACTTGTCATTAAAATAATTCTAATAAAATCCCACTTTCTGTGTTTTGTAATGCTAGAGACTGTTGCTTTAACTAAACCAATCTTTCCAAAAATAATCATGCATGATGCCAGTCAAGCCCTGAACACATTTCCAAGAAGAAACATTCGAAATTGTCATTGGAACACCTACTAAAAAAATAGAATGACAAGTTTTAGACACTAATATTTTCTAGCTATACGAGTTCCGATCAAACTTTTAAAGCAAACCGGTGGCGCAGTGGGATAAACTGTCTTGTGTGCAGGACTCGTGTGTTTGAATCCAGGCTGGTACAAAAAATTATGAGCACTTTTTCTTTTTACCTTTAATTTACAGGACTTCACGTAGAGACACATGATGCATGTATATGTTCACATTCTCAAAGCACCCCCTACTGGCCAAAACAAATGAGCCAAGAATATCGGGGTTACGCGGCAAGCGGTAAAACGTTCGCCCCGCGTTCTCGGCCGAGCGGGTCGGCGTCCTGCCGGCGCCCCCGACCGGCGCCGGTGAGCGAGGACCTGTTCATTGCTGCTCGCAGCTTTAATTGTTATTGATTCTGTTTTGCACTTGTAATTGAGAACAGAAGTGAGTTTGTCACTGTACTCGTGTTGCTTGTTATAAATAAAGTTTATTTGAAAGAGGAAAAACATGTCGAGAGCCTGTCACATGGCACATAACTCCTTATGAATTTGACCTTGATGTTTTTTCATCAATGAAAAGTTATCATTGGATTGAATTATTGTTTTTAAACTTTTCCACTGTTGACAAAAACTTATAATTAGTGCATTCTCACTGTTTAGTGGATGTAAATATACTAAATTAGCAAGAATTTCTTATGAGACATTTTTACTGCACATACAACGCTGCCCCACAATGCATTGCGTCTGGGTGCCTTGCGACCAGCTGCCAGTCATATAGGCCCGATTATTATTATGGATATTAATTAGCTAATTTTTATAATTAGTTTTTAGAGATGTAAAGCTGCATCCACTGAGGATAACAGTGAGATGGGTTCTAGTTTCATGCTTTACATTTGCTGTTTTTTTAATTTTTGAGATATTAGAATTTATAAAGTGCAACTTTTCAAAGTGGTGAGCACCGCACACTTTTATTCATCCGGATTATTTGTATTAAATTGTATTATTTAAAGGAGAAGAGCGATTATGAGACTAAATATTGTGTTGTGTTTATGTTCATCCCGATATTAAAATATACGCTCTTTTCCGAGTGTTCAAATTATATTATTTTGTATGATAATATTTTACTTTTATATTGTGTTTTATGATAGTATTTGACTTTTATATTATTTTGTATGATAATATTTGACTTATATTATTTTGTATGATAGTATTTGACTTTTATATTATTTTGCTTGATGATATATTAGACTTTTATATTATTTCGTATGATATTATTTGACCTTTATATTATTTTGTATGATATTATTTGACTTGTATATGTTTTATGATGATATTTGACTTTTGTATTATTTTGTAAGATATTATTTGACTTTTAGAGTGCAATTAAATTAATTTCATTTCAGTAGATTTGATGTTTGGGGGGTAAACATCCTCACTTCCACTTTCAACCTCCAATTTAAGGATGTAACGAGTTTCCCCGTTACCCGGTGAGTCTCGGACGTAACAGAGGCAGCAACACGGCTTGATGTTGTTCCAAAATCCTTTTATTCACATACAGTCTCTGTACGACAGCTGAATGACAGCTCCTCGCCTCTCGCCTCTCAGTCCCTACTGCTCTTTAGGCTGGGGTGTCTAATCAGGGGTGTCTAATCAGTCTCAGCCCCAGCTGAGACTGATTAGACACCCCTGCTCCACCCACTCTGCAGCTGAGCCTAACCACACCCCCGCTCCACCCACTCTGCAGCTGAGCCTAACCACACCCCACTGCCACAAAGGATTTATAGGATTTACGGAAATGACTTTTCTACTGAAGCAGCCGCCCTGAAGGGGTTAAAACTCCAAATCTAACGGATTTCTTAATATTAGTACACGCTTTACTATAATAACTACACTTTGTGGTACATCTTTCTTTAACATGTAGCTCTTCAAAGTGTAAAAAGTAAGATGGGAGCCAGAGCCTTCAGTTAAGACTTTCCTCTTTAATAGTCCTTATAGTTAGGGCTGAATCAGGTTTGCCCTGGTCCAGCCCCTTGATATGCTGCTATAGGCTTATAGGCTGCTGGGGGATGTTTTAGGATACACTGAGCACCTCTCTCCTCTTCTCTCTCTCCTTATGGATGAATTTACATAACTCCATTGCACCTTATTAACTCTGCTTCCTCCCCGGAGTCTTTGTGACTTCACGTCTCATAGGGTCCATTGGACCTGGCGGTGTCTGAAGCCTCCTGGCTGGTGAGCCGGCCTCCTGCCTTGGCCCTGATGAAGCGCCCCACCCCCCCTCCTCTCTACACTGTTTCATGGATTGTGGAGTTCCATTCATACATTCTGTCATATTCATGTAATGTGTTTATGTAACTCTGTAATGCTGTTCATTCTGTACACATGACATATATTGCATCTGTCCATCCAGGGAGAGGGATCCTCCTCTGTTGCTCTCCTGAAGGTTTCTTCCCTTTTTTCCCTGTGAAAGGTTATTTTTGGGGAGTTTTTCCTGATCCGATGTGAGGTCAAAGGTCAGGGATGTCGTATGTGTACAGATTGTAAAGCCCTCTGAGGCAAATGTGTAATTTGTGATATTTGGGCTATACAAAATAAACTGAATTGATTTGTGTGTGTACATTGTGTTAAATGTACTTAAAGTAATAAGTACAGTAAGTACTCACCATATACTATATATATATATATATATATTTATGGTCTTGTGGGGCAGTAAATCCTCTCTCCGTCTAACCGTTGCCCGGTCAGTTAATAAATAACAATCTGTTATTATAACCGTCGTGGTGAGTCAGAAAACTTCCTGTCAGACTTCCCAACCAAAAGGTTTGGATCAGGGTTCAGGTGTGGATCAGGGTTCAGGTGAGCTTCAGTTTCGCTCTGCTCTCGGACCTCCGGGGCCTTCGGGGAGACGTTTCACCCTTCAGGTAGGTGCTCTGTGATTTACAGTATATTTCTGCTATCTGCACCGGCGAATAGATCGGTGAGGAGGAAGTGCTTCTGTCGGATTCCACCTGGATATTTTAATCTTTTTGCTCGTATTTATTTACAAATATAAAATATATCTTAATGTCCAGTAAAAATTATACAAAACATGTATTTCCAAATAAATGTTTATTTTTGAGAAAGAAAAGCATTAACGGGAGCCTCCTTCCCTTAATAGCACACAAATTGAGTCACATAACATGTATTTGATTCATTGATATGCAATTTGACAGTAAACAATAGAGTTATTACAATGTTTTTCTTAGACAAATTAACAAATGGCCAATATCCAGAACGATTATTGAAATAAATTATAACCAAACTTGTAAAAATAATTGGAAAAGCGAATCCTAGTTGAACGTGTATCATTAACTTCTTGTTAAACTGGATATCAGTTAACATAAATCTTCATAATAATTCACATGATGTCATCGAGGTTGCGAATATGACCCTATTGTTGCTAAATAAACAACAACAACTCTCTCCCCCCTGCCCAGTGATCAGAGATGCTGGTGCCTCAGCTGCTCCTTGAGACTCTGGAGGATCTGGGCGACGCCGATTTCACCAAATTCAAGTTTTATCTCGGCGTGAAGATCTTCGCCGACCGCGTCCCGATCGCCAAAAGCCGGCTGGAGAGCGCGCACCGGCACGACGCCGTGAGCGAGATGATGGCCGTCCACGGCGCGGACGGGGCCGTGGCCGTGACCGTGGCCGTCCTGAAGATGATGAAGATTAACAGCGTCGCGGAGGAATTGGAGAAAACCTACACAGGTGCGTGCAGCGGGTCCGGCAGCGAGAGAGTGCTGAAGATGCGCGTGACCCGGTTCCTCTGGTGCTGATTCTCTCTTGGTATTTTATTTCCCCAGAAGGAGCAGAAGGAGCAGCGGCAGAAGGAGCAGCGGCAGAAGGAGCAGCGGCAGAAGGTCGTACACGTGTAACCTCTGTTGTGAACATTGTTTTGCCGAAGAGAGAATCCTCATTGGCTGAGCCATCTGTCAACTCGCCAAGTTGCGAAAGCCAATCAGCGTTGAGAAGCTCCGCCCCCCTGGCTGCTGCTGCTCTAGTAGCGGAAGTTATCGAGACGTAGTCGGTGAAATTCCCCGAGCTGTGTGATGTTATGAACCCAGACACGAGGACGTTAGATGTTCCGACGTTTATGGGATGTCCACAACAAGTATAAAGCAGAACTAGTGGTTATTTCTTCCGTGGTGGATGGCAGAAATTATAACTGGGCCCCCGTCGTCGGTAATGTCGGCGTTGACGTTTTTTTTTTGTCTCTTTGAACTTTATTTTCCCAGAGGGAGCAGCGGCAGAAGATCGTGTCGCTGCAACCTGCTCGTCCGCTCTCGGATCTCCGGCTGCGGCGCCAACCTCACCTGGTGGCGTCTTCCTGCGGTCCCCCGTCGTCGTCATCTCCGCCAACAGCCGCGTGAACATCGGCGGGAACGTGAACGTGAACAGCAACGTGATCATCAGCGGTAATGTCGGCGGCAACGTATTTTAGTCCTCCGACCACGTCGCTCGTCTTTACCGAAGCCGGATGTCGAGAACGACCCGGATGTGTTTTAAGTGTCAATACTCAAGGAAAGGTGGCTCAAAACTTCCTTTCTTGTCTCCTTTAACGTACAAGGGCACACTTGGACCATTCCCTCAGGCAGCAGCAACATTTATTATTGTTATTGATTCTGTTTTGCACTTGTAATTGAGAACAGAAGTGAGTTTGTCACTGTACTCGTGTTCTGTGTTATAAATAAAGTTTATTTGAAAGAAGGAAAAACACTTGGAGAGCCTGTCACATGGCACCTAACTCCTTATGAATTTGACCTTGATTTTTTTTTATCAAGGTCAATGAAAAGTTATCATTGGACTGAATTATTGTTTTTAAACTTTTCCACTGTTGACAACAACTTATAATTAGTGCATTCTCACTGTTTAGTGGATGTAAATATACTAAATAAGCAAGAATTTCTTATGAGACATCATTTTACTGCACATACGACGCTGCCCCACAATGCATTGCGTCTGGGTGCCTTGCGACCGGCTGTCAGTCATATAGGCCCGATTATTATTATGGATATTAATTAACTAAATATTCATTTTTATAATTCATTTTAAATATTTGACTTTTATATTATTTTGTATGATAATATTTGACTTTTATATTATTTGACTTTTATATTATTTTGTATGATAATATTTGACTTTTATATTATTTTCTTTGCTATTATTTTCTTTGATAATATTTGACTTTTATATTATTTTGTATGATAATATTTGACTTTTATATTATTTTCTATGACATTATTTGACTTTTATATTATGTTTTATGATAATATTTGACTTTTATATTATTTTGTATGATATTATTTGACTTTTATATTATTTTGTAAGATATTATTTGACTTTTAGAGTGACATTAGATTCATTTCATGTCAGCAGATTTGATGTTTGAGGTAAACATCCTCACTTCCACTTTCAACCTCTTTCACCACTTTCTGTCATTTTACCAAATTTCCTGTTGAAACCGAAACTGGTTCAAAACGCTTCATCCTGTGTGTGTTTTCCTCCCGGTGGGTTGTCGGTGCACGGTGAGTTATTTTTATTGTCTTAAAGTGTTCATCAAATGATACTTTTACTTCCGGTTGCTTCATCTCCGTTCGAGCTCTTCGTCAATTGAAACCGATTTTAAGGATTTAAAGGATTTCCGTAAATGACTTTTCTACTGAAGCAGCCGCCCTGAAGGGGTTAAAACTCCAAATCTAACGGATTTATTAATATTAGTACACGCTTTACTATAATAACGTCACGCTGTGGTACATCTTTCTTTAACATGTATAGCTCTTCAAAGTGGTCGTGTAATATTCAGTTGTATAGTGTAAAAACAAAATAAAACGAATAAAGATGTGATCAAGTTGCATGCTGGGAAATGTAGGATGGGGCATCTCTCGGGCCCCAGTTTCGATGTTCAAAAGTATATTTCTTTTAAAGGATTGTGTCATTAAACAATAATACAGGATTCCTCCATGAAGTGTAGTCGTGGACAGAAAACACGTTTCTATTATAATGAAACATATAATATAGAACAATCTATAATATAAAAACAACACTAAACAAAGAGCAAAGGTTATTAAATCGTTGGACACATTTATATATAAATGACTTTCTAACATGTGCTTGTTGCTTTTTTTATAATATATAATATATATACTGGTCTAACCTGACGAAGAAAAGGCGTTTTAGTCATTTTTGTAACTATTAAGATCGATAAAAGTGTAAAATATACAAGACATTTCAAAGATTTCAGGATGTTTGAGGCGTGGTGTGGAGCGCTGTAGGATTTATTAATGCTGGCTCATTATTTACATTAAAAGTACATGTTTTCATTGAAAAATGTAAATGTAAATGTGTACTTTCCAGTTAGAAATTGTGATGTTAAAATTAGTAGTTGTTAGTAATCAGAATTAAGGATAATAAATCAGTCATTTAATCCAATAATATTATATTATTCTGAAATGGATGTTCAGGTGATAATTTAGCAATTATGTGCTATATCTTATTTTAAAATACAGAATAAAAGTTTTATTTATTTTTTTACCGCCAACAGGCGGCTCAAAGAGGTCAAACGGTGCTGTTGCTACGGCAACCGTGACCTTCGAACACGCCCTCGACTGCAGACGCGAGATGACTCTCGGCCCTTCGTGAATGGTTAACTCACTTAATTGCGTCCCTTTTTTTCCAGTCGGTCCCAGCAGGCGACCGGTCCATTGTCGCGCTTCCTGGATGATTTAAAAAGAGCTCTAAATAAACTTTCAGCATCCGGCCGACACAAATGTTCTTCTTATTAATGTGCATACCTGATACTACATCAATACGTTGTGTAATTAGCGGTCAGCCCATCATAGTCTCCTGTAAAAGTAGCACAGGTGTGATTATTATTAATCTTCTCATCTAACTTATTGTTTAAATAATCCTTTCCCCTCATCTCTAGCGGCACAGTGAGCGGACATGTCGGTGCCGCTGCTGCTGCTGGAGACTCTGGACGACTTGACCCTCAAGGACTTCAAAAGGTTCCAGTGGCTGCTGGAGAACGGCGTCCTGGACTGCTGCAAACCGGTGGCCCGATCCCGCCTGGAGGACGCGGACCGGCCGGGCACCGTCGGGGTCATGACCCGCGACTACGGCGAAGGGACGGCGGCGAACGTCGCCGTGGAAATTCTGAAGAAGATGGGCCACAACGGCACCGCGCAGAAGCTGCAGAAGAGACACGCAGGTGGACGTTTCTCAAATTAAATAAAGTAAAAGTATACACTTTCCCTTTTTACTCACAGTATTCTCCGCTTCTGTGTGTTTTCAGCTGCAGCCTCCACATCCACGTCTGATGCTCCTGCCGCACCTCCTGCTGCTGCTCCAGTAGCACCTCCTCCTCCTGCTGCTCCAGTAGCACCTCCTGCTGCTGCTCCAGTAGCACCTCCTCCTCCTGCTGCTCCAGTAGCACCTCCTCCTGCCACAATGATAGCTACAGAAAGAGGTGTGATCATCGCCCCGTCAGTCACCTGTGGCACCATTGGGACGTTCAATATAACCTTTAACAAATAAACTCATGAAACACGTCTAGAGGAAAAACATATTCGTCTTTTATTCTTTTGCCGTGATTGACATTTAGCGTAGTTCACCACCTCCAATTGACCCTTTTTTGCTAAGCCCCTCCCCCCTGCTTCGTCTCCGTCAAGTTGTCAGAGCTACGTTACCATGGAGCCCACACTGTCACTAACTGCACGGCCTGAATTAAAAAGGGATTTATTTATTTATTATATTTATATATATATATATATATATATATATTTTTTTTTTTAATAGAAAATCCTTTTTAATTCAGAGAGTGCAGTATATATATATATATAACAACACTGTGGAGCCTGAGATCTGCAGGCGCTTGTCATCTCCACCTGGCGTCAGCAGGGGGCGCCACACTGATGTGACACAGTGTGTGTGCTTCTGTCTCTGTACTGTAAACCTTTTAGGAATATTAGCACAGAAAGAGCCTCAACAAGTTGCGAGAACATACCTGAAAATTAATCAAAATATTATTTTTTGGAAGATGTGATTGATCAAATAAAAATGAGGGGGGGGGGGGGGGGGGGTGAACAGGGGCAGAACAAAAGGTATTTTTTGACTTGTCAGCTGTTTGTGATCCAGCCTCACACTCTTCTTCAGTTTCACGGCGACGGGTCGCTATTATCTCACCTGCTGCCTCCCCTCATCTATTAAACATCACGGCTATGTTCACTGGCCAGACTGGCCTTACTGGGAGGGAGAGGGGGGGGGAGGGACTGCCCTGTATTTACTCCCTGGCATACTTCATTAAACCTGGTTGTTGTTGTTGTTCCCAGTGTTGCTAGTGTTTAAAATACCCCCACAAATAATTAATATTTGAACATTATGTTATTTGTATTGCTAATGACTTGTGAGTGCATTTAGAGTATAATCACATCCATCATTACGATGTATTTTCCTTTTGTTTTGGGACATATTTGGGTTGAAGTTAAATTAAGATATCACAAATTCCACTTTTCCACTTGACTTTATATTCCATGTTGGTACAAACACATTGTGAATGTTTATTTGGACCAATTTGATGAATAAAGTGACAACAACAAAAAAAACATTATTTAAAATGTGTCAAAATAAAACATATTTATTCTTTTTCAATGACTTGTTGACTCTTTTTACAAAATAAAGGCTTACATTACAACATCTGAATTTACGTCCTTGTTCTGATTCACATTTAATTAAATCTTGATAAGAAACTTATAAAAATATAAAATCAGCTACGTCGAAATTGTTCTTTAATCAGATGAGAGCAAAACAAGAATATCAAACTAGGCTATAGGAAACAAACATAACAAAAGAGACACCGTAGATATAGGCAGAGTGTGCATGAGTGTGGACAAAATAATAAGAACCCTCAGAAACCTCTCAGGAGTAAAAAAAAACCTGTTTGATCACTTTTTAGTCTTCGTTGATTCGTCTTGTTCGTCATATTTCTGGCTGCAGTTGAACATTTGGAATAAATGCTTGAGCGTTTGTTTGGATCTGGGTGGTCGGACTCTTCATCTTCATCCCTTTTGATCCCCGAAACCCCTCCTGCTTCAGACGGCCGGCCACTGGGAGGCGCTGTGGCGATCCAGATGTTGCTTCACAGCTTCCTCTTTCCCAGCAGTGGGAAATAAATACCAAAATAACCCTAAGCAGCGAGTCTCCATCACCGGCGGCACCTCATGCCGCAGCTTTATGTACAAGTTCGGAGGTGTATAGAGATCTTGTGTTCTGGTTCAGAGACCGCTAGAAGGATTTCCATCGCATGGCGGACAGGATGGTGTGGACGAAGTAGAGGAGCGTCGCCATGTACGAGAAGACCTGAGGAGGCGAAAGGGAAACGTCAAAAAAGGAAGATCTGGTTGGATGAAAGGAGTCTTCCTCTGAGGACCGTACAGGATCATCCATAATAACCGTACCAGCCTGTTAAGCATGTATGTGGTGTGTTCGGGTGTTTCGTATCGGGGGGCGACTGTGGGTCAGTGGTTAGCAGGTCTGTCTTTCAATCGGGGGTGGTGGTTCAATCCCCGCCCTAGTCGATGTGTCCTTGAGCAAGACACTGCATTGTTCCCTCTAGCTGTGTCTACAGTGTATGAATGTAACATGATTGTAAGTCGCTTTGGATAAAAGCGTCAGCTAAATGACATCAAACTGAATTGGAACGATGGACCAACACTTTCTCTTCAGGTACGAGTGAGTTCATCAACGTCAGATTCATCGACTCAATAACACCACATAAGGCTACGAGTCCTGCCCCATGTGTCTTATATTGAAGTCCTGCTTTTTAAAATCCATAAAGGAAAGTCTACACAAGGAATTGAGATAAAATAATGAGCGACGTTAAATTCATCCCCGGAGCGTCGTACTGTCACTAAAATAAAGAAGAACTATTAAAATCGACGCCTGCAACCGGAGGGGATCAAATAATTGAAGGTGTTAATATTGATACTGTAGTTTCAATAGCCAGTTTAAATGGATGCTGATATCGTTAGGCTACAGGAATCAATTAAACATGGTATAAGTAATATAATGTAGTAGAAATGTTTCTATACTTTGAGTAATTAAAATTAATTATGAAGCACATGACTCCTTTGAACATGACGGCCCTAAATTGTAAATACGAGACAATAGACTTGTACGAGTCTCGTACGAGTCACTTCAATAATGTGACACAAATGGGAGGAAAAGGGCAAAACTGTTTCATGTCTTTATGCTAAGCTAAGCTAACCGACTGGCGGCCAGAGAAAAAGATAATGAGAGGATTTCACTGAATGTCGAACTGTCCCTTTTAAGAGCCTTGTGTTTCGTTAGCGGAGCTACATTCTGATGGCTGTCCACGGATAGTAACCCCGTCAACCCTTCAGAGGGTTCGTCAGCTGGTCCTGCAGGTTCAGGTCTCTCTCTGTGTGTGAGGTTCTGCTTCTATCAGAGAGAAATCCACCACTCACCACTGCGGCAATGTCCAGCTTGTAGTTCAGGGAGTTGGTCCCGTCGTTCATCTCCAGGGTCACTTTGGCCAAAGACACCGCAGCACTGAGGTAGAGGAAGGCCGCGATGCCGTGATAGGCGAGGTCCTGATCAACGAGGAAGAGGAAGACAAAAGAAGAACGTTATGAAATGTGACCGATGTTTCGTCACAATGATGCCGTGTCTGTCTGGCAAAGAGCCAAAACACACACTGGTACAGGCGACTGGTTGGTCACGATGACACGTTGCAGTTCGTAGTGAGGAACAAAAAGTTTGTAGTGAGGAACACAAAGAAAAACGTGTCATTTATCAGAGTGAAGGTCTATCCAGCTTTAGGTTTGTTGGCCTCATTTGCCTCACACGAGTGTGGAAATATCTCTTTCCCAAAATGGAATAATGTAACTAAAGCAGAGTTGACTAAACGTTGACTGTGTGGATTATCTCTCTACAGGTTTTTACATTTTTTTAATAATCTTTTTCCATTGTTTAACTCAAACTACATGGTTTTAATTAGCCTCCTTGCATAAAACCCCAAATCTATCATGACCAATGATGATTCCAGTAAGAGTTTATTCAGGAAAAAGTTGACAAAAGGCCACGTTTCAAGAAAAAAAAGGAGAAATCTGGAGTTGGAAAATACAGACAAAATAAAACGAATTCTCCAATCATATTAAAACCAGCTCACTGAGGTGAGTTATGGATCTTTGAACAGCAGCCATGTAGGAAAACAGAAGATAATTTGTGAGTGAGTGTGCACCTCTGTGTCCGTCCACGGCTAATCTCGCACTGGCAGCAGGCTCAAGGAACCTCTCGTGGTTGCGGTGACCCAAACTTTTCAAAAACACCTTTTACTACCACCGACTGCCCGCCGAGTCCACGTTTACTCCTAACCAACAGACCACCGAGCCGCTACTCTGCTCCCACAGCGAGGGGATAACAGTTTGCTCACTTTTATGGTGTTTGGTTACCAACCTGACGCTAACAGCTAAGAGCTACCGTTACACGAATTTGAGGGAAGTACAGGCCACCGGTGTCTAGACGATGACTAATTATGGGTTGTTCGTAACAATTCAATAACACAACAAAGCAGTGGTTGTTGCAGACACACTTTTCTAGTGAATAGTGCGCTATGTACACATTGTTAGCCGCTACACCGCACAACACGGCGTGCTGGGTACATGCCGAACAGATTAAGAAAGCGAGAGTGGAGATCTACATGACGTGTCTCAGTAATTTACTCGACAACCGTTCATCAGATCGACTTCGTATTTGTTGGGGCGTGTTGCTAAGGCCTCGAGGAAGCACCGCGTGGAGTGGTTCGGATGGGCTGTTCTTGAGAAAGCTGCGAGCAGCAAGCAATTGACTCGTTTTGAACAAGGAGGTCAGCGATGAGCAGGAATGAAGGGTGTAGGACTAAAACAACGGGAAGTGGACGTCTTCCAGATGCCACAGTAAACGGTGTAATGTGAGGAGGACTTACTGCTGCGGCCCAGTGGCGTTTGTTGTGATGCATTCCGCAGGCGAACACCACCAACCAGATGAAAGTCACGATGAAGCAGAAGATGGAGACGAACATGACCCAGGCCTGAGGGTTGTGCGGCACCACCAGCGTGGCCGCCACCAGGATCCAGACCAGACCTCCGAAGACCTGCAGGAACACCGGAGACTCGTGAGTGGAGACCCTGAAAAACGGCTGATCACCCACTTCTTCTACGCATTATCAACGCATTATTTTCATTATCAATTCATGAGCCGATTGTCAATAATCTGTCAAATGTTAACGGTTTTCCCAGAATCAAATTCCAACAGCTGAAAAACCCCAAAGAGAGACGTCCCACCTGAATTGTGTGTGTATTCTAGTATTGTCCTCTTAAGTAATGTTATTCTGTATGTGTGTGTTTTTTGTCTTGTTATTTTTGCGCTGTCACTATTTATAGTATTTAAAATAGCTGCTGCGATGCTGTATGGGGATCTTTTGATAACCTTATGCTCACATCTTTGCCTTTTTTTAGACACCGGACAACCAACAAAACCTTTGCACCTCCCACTGGCCGAATAGCTTGTTCTTTCTTAGCTAACGAGCTATGACTTCAGGGCTTCTAGAGATGCTGCGTTCAGACGCTAACTGCTGCTAGTTTACCACAAAGTCTGCTTTTTGCATTGATAATTATACACCCGTGCAATAAACAACACACAACTCGTACAATCAGACAGATTCAACATTGTTTTCGAGGTAGAATTCTTCTTCTTTTTTTGGATGGCGCTAGGCTAACGGTTTTCCCCCCGCTACCAGTCTTTGTGCTAAGCTAGGCTTAACGCGTATATCAACGCACGTGTGACCACAGTTTTTTGATTTAGCCATTTAAAACGGATTCCGATAATGAAAACCTCGTCCGTGCTGACGTGCTTCCATTATCCGTCCACCCTGTATTTCCAGCACAGAGCCGGGCGTCGCTGCCTTCCTTCACTTTACACCTCTGGTGATTGACAGGCTGCATTATTAATGCGGCTCCACCTGTTCACCTGTCTCCGTGTGTGTGTGTCTGTGTGTGTGTGTGTGTGTGTGGGTGTACATTCGTGTGTGTATGACTTGATGCATGACTAAATGTGAACGCGTCAGCTACATTCCTGCTATGTTTAGACGGTGCTGACATCAAATCTGCACACATATAAATCTTTTTTAATATTTTTATATTTCTATCTTTTGGCATCAATTCATATTTCCTTTCCGATCTCTCCTCCGTCACGCAGGTTCACTGTAGGTGTGGCTGCTGTCTTCCTCTCAACCCCGACCTCCTTTCACCTCCTTTTCTTTTTAAAATATTGCATACAAAGGAAGATGCGTCATCCTCGCTTGTGTTCTGGCATGAGGATGCTAAAGATTGATTAATAGAATCCATATTCTGGTACCACAAGACCAAACAAGAGCCAACGCTAAAAACGTGGGTTTTGGTTTGTGCACGTATATACGATTCACTGTCTGAAACTGCACGTCCAGAGGAGACTCAGTATTCAATACTAATAAACAACGAGTTATAAGATATGTTGTATTCAAAAGAAAGGTGGTGAAACAACTCTTTGTTTTTAGTGCAGTTTCTGCAAATGTCTTGTTTCATGAAATAAAAACAGCAAAACCAGAGTTTGACCTTTCAAAGGAGTGAAATCATGACAGGAAATAAGCTTTTTAGGATTTAAAATAACTTGTTGACATGTTTTCTCTGCAGATGAGACATCATTCAGGAGAATTCATTCTCCACACAACAAACCAGCAACACGTTTACCTGCGTTTTAATTAAGGCCACAGTTTCCTCTTAGCTGGGTTTCCTAATGAATTAAAACTCTGTGATGGAGGGTTGTCTTCGTCCCCATGAAGCCGGTTCTAAACGGGTCCTGCAGCTGCTGTTTCTTACCAGTTCGGGCAGGTAGAGGATGTCGGGGATCGTGGTGCATATTCCGATCCCGTTCGGGAGGATCCCCATGCCGGCAGTGTTGGAGTCCATCATGATGCTGATCCTGCTGCTGCTTCTTCTGCTGCTTCTGCTTCTGCTGCTGCTGCTCGGACTGAAGCGGGGCTCGGAGCTGCCGCGCGGGTGAAGAAACCAGTTTGCAGCCGACTGGAAAAACCTGAATCCCCCGTCGTGCCGAGAGGAGACACGCCCGGCGGCCCGCCCGCGCACACCGGAGCCGCTCAGAGTGGCCGTGAGCTCCGCTGGAGGTTCACCGGAGGGTTTGGTGAGACACTCAAGAGTATCAGTGTTGGACTCATTTATCACCTGGGCCACCTGCGGCCACTCATCATCATCATCATCATCATCATCATCATCATCATCATCAGGGATGATCTCTTTTATTCTGTTTCGTGTGTCTGTTTGTTTCTTTTAGTATTTGATGTAAATGAGAACATGAACATAATAAAATAATAATATTATTTACATCAATAATAATTACAGGTGTAGTCACGGAACGAAAACAACCACGAACGAATGAATGGATGAATACTTTTATTCCTCACACTGCTGTACACCTAAAGGTCGGTGTGGGGGCCTTATTGACCCCCACGTGGACTCCAGAGGTCATCAGAAATGAACTGGACAAATGAAACGTGCAATAACGCTCATATGTTGACGGTGAGACTTTAAAGTCGTCACCAGGAACTTCCAATCTCGTGCAGATTTTTTTAATTTCTTTTTTCTTTCCCAGAGATCTTCAGCTGAACACAGTCTGACCTTTGACATCTTGCTCCAGATGGTAAATACGAGCGCTTCATAAGATTCTCTCTTTTCTTCTCACCGTTTTAGTTTTTTAATCGTTTTACTTAAAGTAACATTAAATCAAGCTTTGGTTGTCCGACTCATAATGGGACCCTCTGTTGAGATCATTAGCCGTGTTATCGAAGTCCCGAAGGATTTTTTTGTCGTTCTGATACCTTAATATTTGCGATGAGGTAACCTCTGTAAACAACTTGGTCCATGGAAACAGCGAGCATCTCGTTTGACACCTCGGGTAATCGCCCGGCGGGATCTGGTTCCCGGCCCGCGGTCACCTGATCCTTTCTGACCGGGAAACCTAGTCCTGTTGGAGGCGACGCTCGGTAGGGGGTGTGGGGCGCGGGGGGGGGGACACAAGTCCGGACCGGAGGCAAGACCTGGTTCCGCAACACTGGAACCAGAACTCCTCTAAACATCTTTCAACGTATATGTGTATCAGTGACCATGCGGCATCAGCTTCCAGTTTACATTGTGATGCAACTCGAGCTGCAGCCGACCCCTCCGTCTCCCCTCCATTGTTCCCGCTGACGGTGTTGTCAGGTGCCATGTTATCCAATCTGCAGCTCCATCAGCAGAGCTCACCGCTAAATACTTCATGATAAAGACGTACAGTAGATGAAAGTACAGTCCTGGAGACTAAGCTCGTAGTCTACTCTAAAAGCTCCACCATTTGCTTTAATGTCCTGCATTGAGACTTAACGTTGGCGGCAGGTGGAACCGTAGCTCCTCCCATAAGCGTAAGAATGATGTCATGTACATGTGCGAGCACAGGTCCATCGAACCAGAGGCTGTGTGTAAGAAGGGGGCGTCGTCACCGTGACGACACCCATTTGGTTTCTAGTGTTTTTGCCCCGTCGACATCTTGTTTAGTTTTTCAACCAGAAAAGACACGAGAGGGCGGAGCTAAGTACAACTGAACGCTGAATAGGACATTCTTAGGAGACGGAGTTATGATGAAGACAGGGACGGACTTCTTCCAGAGCAAACAACGCTGTGATAGCGACCTGTCAATCACAAGGTAGCCCCGCCCTAAAGCATGCCCTACTTTATGGTCTGTTGGACTCTAAATGGACCATAATTTACTAAATGAACATCACGCTGTATTGAAGAAGACTTGAAACTAGAGATTGAGACCAAAAACTCATGTTTACAATGTTTACTGATGGAATACATCAAGAGAAGTAGAGTCATTTATATAGACTTCTATACAACCAGAGGAGTCGCCCCCTGGTGGTCAGGAGAGAGAATGCAGCTTTAACACATGAAGCATAGACTTCTATACAACCAGAGGAGTCGCCCCCTGGTGGTCAGGAGAGATAATGCAGCTTTAACACATGAAGCATAGACTTCTATACAACCAGAGGAGTCGCCCCCTGGTGGTCAGGAGAGAGAATGCAGCTTTAACACATGAAGCATAGACTTCTATACAACAAGAGGAGTCGCCCCCTGGTGGTCAGGAGAGAGAATGCAGCTTTAACACATGAAGCATGGACTTCTATACAACAAGAGGAGTCGCCCCCTGGTGGTCAGGTGAGAGAATGCAGCTTTAACACATGAAGCATAGACTTCAATACAACCAGAGCAGTCTTCACACGTTTGTGCACTTCAACGCTGATTTTGTAACAGTTTTTTCAAAGGAGGTGAACGGGATGTTTTTATCAATTAGCCCGTAAACCGACCCGGCAGGTGTGGAGTTGTGTTTGGGTGACAAAGACTGATGGGCCCGGCTCGGCCTGGCACGGCTCGGTAGGGAACCCGTCAGCGTGTCTGGCTGCTGTTGTGTTCGCTGAGCCGTCAGCCGCTGGGTCACTGAGCACCGATGAATACACGGCGAAGGCTTACAGGGATGTTTACCTGCAGAACGTCCCTCAATTAAATGTTTATGAATTATTAGGATTGAATTTTCCCATTTCAGACGTAGCACTTCTACTTGTACCTGTACTGTTCTTGTTAATATGTGGATTCTTGGCTGCTTCTGTTGGAAAGCTTTTCCATATTCCACCATTAATATCCGCTGTCTGCCTGCATTTGGGTCCTTGACACACTCTGGTTGTAAATCTGTGAATTATCTTTAATAAAGTTTTAATGAAGCCGGTTAAGGTTCGGCCCGCAAGACTGAGGACACTTTAAAGTCTGAACAAGCTGAAACTCGTGTTTTTAAGAAATATATTTGGTCACTATCGTTTTCAGGTTAGTAAATGTCAAAGTGTTCAGAGAGCTGGAAAAAAATCCAGCTGAACTGGTTTTGTTTTCCATAACGCATAAAACTTCATGTTTGGAACGCATTCAGGTATTCTGATTGAGCGGGGACAATGAACAATACATATTTTGCATATGTCTCAATGCTCATTTCCAACTGCCAATCTGCACTATTTAAGGTGAAGAAAACATAAACATCAATTAATTTATATACCTTTTGAAAAACATTAAACTTGAAAAAGAATGAAAACATTTAAATATAATTATTTTGCTACAAATTAACCCCCGAAATTTGAAACAAGCCCTTAATTTGCACGTCAAACCCTTCAGGTGGATAAGTAACAACTCCTTCTGGTAATTATTATTATTATTATAATCAGTAGTTTAGGGCGTGGAGGAGGAAGGGAGTGCTTTGTTTGTTGAGATAAAGCCAACGTCTGTGAAAGAAAGTTCTCAGATCCTTTTTACAAATGGAGCGCACCTTTCTCAGGTGTGTCCCATGAGGTTGTTGATCTTAGCACCCTTGGGTGCAGCTCCAGCAGACCGGATTGGAATGTATTTTTATTTATTTGATTTTGGGTTCCAGAAGAAAGAACAAAAAAGACGGTGCTTTTAGGTCTTTAAGGGGTCGTGAACATCCACTGAAGGTTTCAGGTAAATGTGTTTGACAGTTTACAGCAATGAATACAATATGATAATGATGATGATGATGATGATGATGATGGTGATTACAGTGTCACTGAAATACCACAAAGTTTTATACCCGGCTTCCTGACGCTGTCGGATGCGTTTACACTTTATTATTCACGACTGCAGCTGCTCAGAACAACATGAGGATGCTTTTATAGGAATAAAAATCATAAAAACTAAACCCAGCTTTTTATTATACAAATGACCTTTTTCTCTCTTAATGGATTCTTTTGTCTGGTCCTCTCGGCTCACTGATTGACAGTTGGTCAGTTTCTGGGCGGTGCGTCACTGTGACACACGAGGAAGGGAAACTAAAACCGGTTGAGCCGGTGACGACATCCTGTGTGTGAACCGTAGTTTTTAAACACGGTTTCAAGTTGTTGTTCTTTTGACACCTTTAATGACGTAAACGTTCAGCTTTGAAATGTAAGAAACGTGCAGCAACAACAACAACAACAACAACAACAACAATGATTTAAATCCCCGAAAGAACGTTTAAGATTAAGCGGCCAAAACATTATTAATTAGCCCTGTTGATTATTAATTAAAGCAGCATGCTGGAAAAAAATGTCACAAAGGACCAGTTTATGGTCTATAAAAAAAATATATATATATATATATATATGATAATTATTCAGTTGGTGTGTTTTTATGTTTCTTACTGTATATCACAAGACGAAAATGTAATTAATAATCAATGTTTAGCAAATACAAAATGGCTTAATTAATTAAAGCAATGAATAATAGTTTCTCTTGTTTCATCAAAATACACACATTTGATCAAACATATCCTGAGTATATCAATATTAGTATTGATTATTACCAGTGATGATGAGTGTATAACTTCTTTGCTACACAGTTCACAAACATGTATTCCTGGAATTTAGAAATCGGACTGAAGAGTTTACTGTGTGACCGAATTTCAAAATAAAAGACAGATTTTTAGATATAGATTTTATGAAGAGAAAACACATGGTAATTATGTCATTGGCCAATTTATACTGCTTCTGTGGCATTGAAATATACTATGCATAAGCGATACACAAGTATTGATCCGTAGAGGTTTTTTATTTAATTTTTTTATTTAAATTTATTTAACCAGGAAAAGCCTCATTGAGATTAAAAATCTCCTTTACAAGAGTGTCCTGGCCAAGACAGCAGTAGCACATTTAACACAGTTTCAGACATACAACATAAAACAGTGACAGACAATAGATGTATAGACGGAAAAATGTCCTTTAAATCTTTTATTGGTTTAGATCAGAGGTTCTCCATCTTTTTCCAGCCAAAGGAACCTTTTACAAGAGAAAGAATACACCGGGGGAACCCTCATTCATGTCCCTTATCGAGATAATTTGACGTAGCCATCTTTTCACATATATTATAGTCGTATAGAACAACACAAGAGACATGCATTAGAAAGATAATTAAACATATCTGCAGATTCCATGAGTTATAGATGTGTAGTGTAGAAATTACTATTGGCATTAGAATATTCTTAAAATAAAAGTATCTGCAGAATGGCCCTAGAATCAGATTATAATTATTGATACATTAACTTGTCCATTACTCTCTCTATTTCCTGAATATGTTTCGAGTCCTTTTTTTTCAAGGTAAATCTTGTTAACTTGACTTTGCATGTCTAAGGAGATGATTATCGATACTGAAGGAAAAAAGGGCTGTAAAGATATTCCTCTGCAAAATAAGGGCTACTTCAAGGTTAAAGCACGCAGCTGGACCGGAAACAAGGTAATCGCCTTGTTTAGTGACATTTTGTCTTCTTTTTTTAAAAAGGCTGGCCAAAAGTATTTATTGTTGTTACTGCACGTTGGCTTTAAGGAAATGGGTAACTTTTTAAGCTGTAATGTTTTCCTAGATTTATTTATTTTTAGAAGGATTTATGAAGGGGGAAACAATTATATGACTGCCCAAATGTATATATCGTCGAATGTCATTTTTTAATTAATTAATACTTATTCAGTAGTTTGATTTTATTTGTTTTTTTATTAATAATCACAATATGCGAAGCAACTAAAAGCTTTTAAAAATAAATATGATACAATATAGATCGAGTAGAAGTATAATGGTGGGGTAAAACTCAAATAAAGTACCTTTTAAAAAAAAAAAAAAAGTTTACTTAAGTAAATATGACTTTCAGTGGGTTGTAGTGCCACCTGCTGGCCGGGAGCAGCGCGTCACGTCCCCCGCGCGCCTTTAGTCCACGTTTTACGGTGTTGGAAGCTGCGCGTCTCCGGTCTAGTACCGAGCCGCCGGTGAGGACATGGCAGCGGCCAGCAAGCAGCTGCAGCCCCCCAACTCCCCGTGAGTCCCGCCCTCCTCTCCTCTCTCTCTCTCTCTCTCTCTTTATTTTCTTTGTTTTCCATATAAATATCTCCATGAAACACTCGACCGTAATTGTCGCACACCGTCGACGTGTAATAACCGAACGTAACGGGGCTCGGTTTGATTCCTGTCGCCCGGTAATACACTGTACCGGAAGCCACATGATTTTTTTTTTGCCACATTAAAACGGGAGACACCTTTTTTTTCTTTTCTTTTCTTTCTTTTTTTTCCCCCCCGGGATGTTAAATCTGATCGTCGGGACAGTTTTTTTTAAAAATTATTATTCATAAGCACTCCTTCACCGTCTCGCCGTTGTCCTAAAGCAGACAGTCTCACCGTGTGCGCGAGCTCAGGTAATCTTACACGGTTTCAGGCCGTCCGTAGTTTTTAAACATGCACACGCGTATTATTTAAGATGTGTGTGTGTGTGTGTGTGGGGGGGGGGGGGGGGGGGGGGGGTATCGTTTATTATTAATGTTCAATGAGAAACGATCCATCCGACTTTCTGCACGTTTTTTTTTTTTTTTCTCTCTCGAGTCGATCTTAAAGCCACATGTGTCCTTATATGGATGATACAAGGGTTGCCGGTGCAAATCCTCCTCCTGCCCTCATACTGACTGTGAAGAGAGAGAGAGGACTGAGACAACGTGCAAACAAAGTCATGCACGGAAGGAAATAGGAATAAACCGTGAGGGGTTGGAATAATAATAATAATCGTACATTATCTTTGTACAGCGCCTATTTTAAAACAGCGATAACAAAATCAACCCGGCAGAACAGTAAGAAACCAAAATGTACAGAAAGCAGATGTAGATGTGTCCCAATACTATTGCACACTGTTACACAACAGGCACCTTGTATGTGCAATCAACAGATTCTGATTCTAATTAGATAAGAAGAATACCACTTTTTATATTTTAAAACTCCATAGAATTAAACCGACATGATAGAAATGTGCAGAAGTCTTTTGAAAGACGGGGTTCATGCCTTGTCATTGGATTTATGCAGGGGTACTCCCCCAGTTTCAGACCAGTAAGACCATTATATAAAGACCTTGTAAATACGTGAATGAACAGTCCATTCACACACACAAAAAACAAACTGCCAAACGATTCATTTATCTTCTCTGCTCTCGGTCTTTCTTGTAAGTTCTTGTATTTTTCACCATGATGAATCGGATTGAGGCGCCGAATGTTATCTTCCTTGAGCACACTGGTTTCCCATTTACCTCTGTGAAGAATTAGGAACTGGAATGGACAGATAAGAATAGCAGTTTGTAAAATCCTCCTGTGGGCCAGATCGGACCTTTTGGCCGTCCGGTTCTGGTCCTCGGGGGCCGTATGTTTGACACCCCTGATCTACAAGCGTGGCCCTGTGCTTTCAACCAGATTGGCAACAGCTGATAACGGTAACTGTGAAAATTAAATTAACTTCCTCTCGTTTCTTTCTACAGACTCCAGAGCGGAAACAGACGATCGCGACCGTGTTGAAACTCTCCCACCTCTCCGTTTACAAGAGGAAGTGCCAACGCCGAACTCGGATCAGTACCCCGTCGTCGGGTTTCACTGCTTAAATCAAACTGCATGCTGGGACGGCGCAAATGTTGAGCTGGACCCTCCTGAGCAGACCGCCTCTGTTCATTTTTGTCCCTGTGTGGTTCCAGCCGGCTGGTTCACCAATGCCTCGATGGAAAACCTTCTTCAGTCAGTACTTGCGATGGTCCAACACCGTCACTCAAGCCCTCGTCCTGGCCGTCGTCACGTTCTGCGTCGTTCTGCCTCTGTGTAGCCATCGGCTGCTTTACTCGTACTTCTTCATCAAGTCCATGTACCTGGACTCCATGAGCGAGGAGGTCCTACGGGAGAGCCTTGACCGGGGCCAGGACGCCCTCCGCTTCTGGCAGAGCGCCTCTACCGCGTCGGCGTTGTCTTCCAGATTCGCCGACGTCGCCCAGCATCCTGAGCTGCTGGTTGTCGTGGTGACGGCCAGGCGCAACGAAGGGCGGGACTTCCACTACCTGCTCCAGGTGATGAGTCAGCTGAGCGGCGCCCTGGGAGGCTGCGGGGAGCGGCGGTGCGCGGAGGTTTTGGTCTGCGACGTGGAAAGCGGTTCGCAGGAAAACCAGGACGCCAAGCTGCTGGAGGATCACTTCAGGGTGATCCGGCCCTCGCCTCGGGAGCAGCAGCAGAGGAACAGGGAACGAGTCAACATCTTCGAGCAGGAGAAGAGGGATTACGTCTTTTGCATCCGCAAGGGATGGGAGCTGGTGAAGCCCAAAAACATGGTGGTCCTGGAGGACGATGCTTTGCCGAAGCAGGACTTCTTCAAAGTCGTGAAGGACCTCCTGTCGCGGCGGTTCTCCCTCCGGACTCTCTACATAAAGCTGTATCACCCCGAAAGGCTGCAGCGCTACTGGAACCCAGAGCCTTACCGCATCCTGGAGTGGGTGGGACTCGGGCTGGTCGCAGCGACGGCCCTCCTGCTCACCTTTCCTCACTGGAACCCTTGCTCTTTCTCCTTCACGCTGTCGGCCGGCCACCTCCTCTTCTTCACCGTCTACTTCATGGCGGCCTCGGAGCTGCTGGGGCGGCACTACCTCCTGGAGGTGCGGAGACTTTCCCCGCAGCTCTACGCCGTCTCCCCGGCCACGGAGTGCTGCACCCCCGCCATGCTCTTCCCCGGCAACTCCTCGCTCAGGGTGGCCGAGTATCTGGACGGCTCCTTCTGCGTCCAGGGGAACGCCAAAGACATGGTTCTGTATCAGATGGCGAGGACGATACCCGGGGAGAGGTCTCACAGTGTGGAACCCAACCTCATCACCCACATCGGGGCCTATTCCTCAGTCAGAGCCAACCCATCCAGGCCCAAACTCCTCTGACAGTGAGGTAACTCTGCTCAACCAAGGCTGGATTAAATTAGGTTCCCCCTCACTTGGTTCCACTTTACTTTTCTATCACGTCACATGCTGGAGTCTTCCGACGGTTGAAGACATCACTCAGATTGTTGGTTTCGTGATAAGACATCAATATTAGGGATGTACCAATCTGACCTTTTTCAGTACCGATACGGTTAGCGATACCTGGGTTTTGGGTATCGGCCAATAACGAGAACCGATCTGATACCAGTGTTCAATTAATAAGCTGTATGCCTCACTGTGTGGAAATGACTGGGACCATTCTTTTATGTTTAAATCAGGCTTAACTTAAACATTGCTTTCCTATTTTTTGTAAAACTAAATGTTACAAATATATAAATAGGGATAAATGTGCTGAATTCTTATTTATTATAAAAAATAATCGAGATCTTTAAAATTTAATGCAGCATCAAATAAGTCAAAACTTAAATGGGAATTAAAACAGAATCATATAATATAGTATTTAGACTATGTAAAAACGATGCATTTGAATATATTGGCCCCATTGTGACCGATACCCGGTCCAGCTATTTGAGTATCAGCCCGTTACCTGTACCGGTGCATCCCTAATGAAGATGAAAGCAAGGCTACATTTGGTTGAAAGATATTTTTGGATGGTTTGAAAATGTATTAGTTGTGTTTTTCAGTTTTCCGTCTCCCGGATGTCTGACTAACGCTTTTATTTTAATCAATACAGCTTCATTTTACTAATTACGCGCGTGTAACGTATTTGTAGCAGGAAGTTTGTTTACCCTCGAAAAAAATTATCCGATGAGTTACAGACGTCGTTTTCCGAATGAAACTCTACGGGGAACGTGTTCCACCGTTTGGCCACTATTTAGGATTCTTCTTCAAAGCCCAGTGCTCTTCCTGGGGGCTTGGCTCTCGTTAGCTAGCTAATAAAGCTTGTCGTAGCTTTTAAAAAAATGTTTTCTACTTAAGGACTCGTTTTTTTTAAAAGGTCTTTGAAAAGCACATTAGATTCATGCATTATTATTTGTTATAAGGAGTGCTGGACGGTGTGGAATAAAATCCACAAATCTAAGAAAATTCAGGATTGCGCTGCTAAGTGTTAGCATAGCGTTTCGTTAACAGAAGATTTATTACAATGCCGGTTTAGTAAATATCAACACTGACCAATCTGTATCACTGAATGTGCCTTTCATGTTTTTGGCTCTGACCAGTTGTAGAGGTTTCACTCCATAACAGAATATTACCCACGATTCAGCTCTGGAGGAAATGACTCTAAAGTTGATCAGTTGCAATATTTATATGCCTTTTTAATGTGTACATACTCAAATAAAATCATGAAATTAATTGAACCTTGTAAAAATTACAGGAACTAGCTGCCAACGTAAAACTGAATAGGCCAATGAGAGTACTCCAGTCTGCCATTAATTAAATTAAATTGCACCAGGAGCTCAAACTGGTTTCATCCGCCTGAGAGTTTAATTCTCAAAATGAAATGTTAGCCATATGATAAATGAGCATGTCAAATTAAATTAGAAAATAAATAGTTATATTATTTTTTTAGAATAAATATAGAAATATAAAGTAAATTAATCTCAAGAAAAATATTTGTTGAAAAAGGCCTTACTTACAGTTCATATTTTGATGAAAATATTCAGATAAATGATCAGAGTAACTGCATTTGAGCATGTTATTTAACGTTTAACAGTTTGCGGTTTCTTTTTCTGCAGAAGTTATATAATGTACTGCTTATTTGTATTGAAAGTTGACAGCATTAATATCTAAAATGAAAACCAATTTAATTGATTTGTTTGATTGAAGCTTGATTGTGGTTTTCTGTCCTTCATTCACGAAACATTTGACTTGAGTTTTGAATGTTTTTCTCTTCATTTTGTTTGATGTTTGATGTGAGAATTCATTTTATTTCTTTTTTTGTTTGCCATTTTTTCCAAGTCAAATTATTTTCCAAAATTAGCCGACCAAAGATTGATTCAGAATACGTCATATATATAAATAATAACATTTCAAAAAGAAATAAGATGAAACATGTCTGCCCTCTAAACCTGAAGGATGATGATGCAAATTAGATCTTATTTTCTGTTTTTGAGATTACATTTTGATTTTGATTTTAATCTGTTTACACTGAGACTCTTTCACTGTTTGCTACATTAAAAAAAAAAACATAAATCACTATGTTTGAAGTCACTTGTCGTCGGGAAGTTTGTATTCATGCAGCGACGTCTGCTTGTCAACCAACCAGGAAGCAGGAGTGAAAAAACTATGTTTGGTTCGACAGGTGACGCACTTTATTGGTTTAACCACATAAACATCTCATACATGGGGGAAAAAAGGCTTCAAATATATGTGGTCTCTGTCCAGCTGCTGCCATTTACACTACACATGGGGACATTTAAGAACTGAACCCTGATCAGATCCTGCAGTTCGAGCATGCAAAGGATCCCCTCTCTCAAGCTGTCTGGCCTCATACCGACGCTCCATCCCTCCAACTGTGTTTCACATCACATACTCTCTCTTTTTTTTTTTACCTTTGATACACTCTGCAGCTTCCCTGTCAAAGAAAGTACTGGTGCATGCAGTGTGCATTCAATTGGAAGTTACTACTTCACAATGCACCTTGGACTTTGACCCTCTCGCTCCAATGTAATATAATTGGGTGTGGGAACAGACCGAAAAAGCAAGCTGGTGCTCGCCTTACTGCAACATGCGACCGCATGCAGGACAACACACTGGTATTTTTTTTGGCATACTGTATTTTACATTCTGTGTATTGGGACATACTAAATATGTTGCTGAATAGGTTCATAGTATGGGGATCTGAACACACGGACCGAATATGATGTGCAAGTTTCCTTTTTATGGCTGCTTTTATAACAGCTTTTATCACAGTTTTTATTACAGTTTTTATAACAGCTTTTTTTAGCGGCTTTCGCGGTTAATGGTTTATTTGCTGCACTGAATCATTTTCAGTTTCGGTGAAGATTCTTTCTAGCTTGAACATAGTCATTTTGTTACAAGTAAAATTGCGTCGTCATCCTTTTTCTTCTGTCGGATGAACCAGTTGAACAATCCCATAATAATAATGAATTCTTCCGTCCTAACAGACAAACCATTGAGTTGGTAACAGACCTGGAATCAGACTGTCCGGAGGCATTATTTACGACTGCAAAGTAGTGCCATATTGAGTTAAAGAGAATACAATTACCGGAGGAAAAACTAAATGTAAGTTTTTCGTGAGATTTACAATACTTTTTTTTTTTTTTTTTTACTTATTTGCAAGATCACAAAGCCATGAATTTATGAGAAAGGTTTCTGGATCAATAGTGCAGTTGAAAACCGAGTAATGCCAGCTGCTCCTAAGTGTTATTATGGTAAATAAAGGTCCTGGAAGATATATTTATGTCTTGTGTGTTCTCTGTTTACATAAATAATTACTTGTCTTGTATACAATACTTTGTGTGTGTCTTTCATTGTCTCACTATTTTTTTTTTTTACATTTAGGACTTTGTAATCTTGCAAAAGATTAAGATCAGATTTAAAAGAGGGCATTAAAATGAAAGAAAAGTGCCGCAATTAATTTAACATTAACCAAAAGTAGTGACAAACCTAGAAATTTAACAAATGCAACATAAAATAAATGAGGAGTCAGGAACCAGTTTTAACATGTTGGCATTGCGTCATACAGTATTAGCCCAACATGTTGAAATATGTGAGCACTAGAATGCCAACGATAGAAACGTGTGTTATTTGATCGTTTTCACAGGCGTTTGTGCACGGAAGGGTTGATGATGAATAATAAGTAATCAGTCAGACAGATGAAATAACACACAACCTCACACAGTGTTGTTGGAGAGACTAACGAGAACATAGGAACGTCCTGCTGCTGTATTCTCTCGTATGTATGGAAGCCCTGAGGGACAAAGTGCAGTAAAAGTCAAAAGTCTGTTGTAACTAATAGAAAGCAAAGACAGGTTAGGTGCACAAGAGGGCCTGGGCCCAGAAGAAGAAGCATTACAAAGTTACATAAACACATTACATGAATATGACAATGTATGAATGGAACTCCAATCCATGAAACAGAAGGAGGTAGAGAGGAGGGGGGGCGGGGCATCAGCAGGGCCAACGCGAGGCCGGCTCACCAGGCATCAGACACCTCCAGGTCCAATGGACCCTATGAGACGTGAAGTCACAACGACTCCGGGGAGGAAGCAGAGTTAATAAGGTGCAATGGAGAGATGTAAATTCATCCATAAGGAGAGAGAGAAGAGGAGATAGGTGCTCAGTGTATCCTAAAACATCCCCCAGCAGCCTATAAGCCTATAGCAGCATATCAAGGGGCTCGACCAGGGCAAACCTGATTCAGCCCTAACTATAAGGGCTATTAAAGAGGAAAGTCTTAAGTCTATTCTTGAATGAGGTGACTGTGTCTGCCTCCCGGACTGAAAGTGGAAGCTGGTTCCATAAAAGAGGAGCTTGATAACTGAAGGCTCTGGCTCCCATCCTACTTTTTAGGACTCTAGGAACCACGAGTAGCCCCGCATTTAGTGAGCGCAGCTCTCTAGTGGGGCAAAACTCCCACACAAAACTTTGGACCGTAACTGCACAGGCGTCGAAATACATGAAAACGTGCGGCCTGATCGGGAATCGTGTGCCATGACTTATCTAAGAGATTCGCCAGGGATGAGAGGAGCTCCACAGTCTTAAAACCCTCACGGTCACATTTTAAACTCCACACACACACACAAGCTGTGTCTGTGGAAGAACAATGCATGAAATCACAATTATTAACAGCAGCGACGTGAGGATATTTCTACTAAATATAGTGGTTCGATTATGAAAACAATTAATGGGGAGCTGCAGATATCGGAGGTCTTTTTTTTTTTTACAGCGATCTGAGGCTCATTCTAAAAGCTTTGTTTCTTCCTCCAGGGTCACCTGGGCTGAGGAAGTGTTTTCCACTGATTTTGATGGTTTTGCATCCCAGCTGGCAGAAACAAAACTGCCGCGTGAACAGCAGGTGGCAGCAGAGCCACATAAATACCGAAATAATATGCAAAAAAAAAAAGAAAAAAGAAAACGGAGCGTTCAAGACTTCAGACGTGGTTTCAGATCAAAAGATTAAAACGCAGCTGTATATTTTTTATTTATATTTGTATAAGTTTTTTTAATCACACATAATGTATGTTTCTATTAAAAAATACTGAAGCAAGAACAAAATATTTATGGAATTATTTTTTTATTTGATACGCTTGTTAAATTACTTTTATTTGAATTATGATTAATAATTAATAAGTACATACTTTAATAATGTAATAAGTGAACCGGGAGGTAGAGTCACCCGTTCACAAGAATGAAGACAAACATAATTCCTCTTCTTGTTTGTTCACAGCACATGAATGTGATGAAGGGAAATTACACCCCAAAATAAAACTTGAACGTATTCAGTTTTCTTCAACGCGTGTCTCCCCGGTGACGTCATCGTTGGGCTGCCGCGTCGCTTCACGGTGCAAGTCTAAAATCAGTTTTTTTAAGACACGACATTTCCTTTCCCATTTCTCCCGCAGACGAACATAAACAATGTCGTCGACTCCCTTTTATTATATTTCCACCCGGTGCTTTTTGACTGTCTCTCTCTTCCTCCGTCTCCTTTATCCGGCTGCTCGTGAGTTACATGACGCCTCGTGTTGCCTTCAATGTCTCCGAAGAAAATGCGTTGACACCCAAATCCACACGAATGCAACACACGAGCTTCACTCAGGAGAAGCAATTTGAAATAAAATGTTAAAAAGACAGAAAAATCACCAACATGTAAATAATTAAACGAACCTAATAATGAGTGTATACTGTGTATATATATATATATATATACATATATTTTTTTAAATATAAATATATATTATCTATGTATAGATAATAAAAATAATAATAAAAAACAAAAATATGGTTTATATACGTATATATTTTTATTATTATTTGTTCTTGCTTGTGTTGTCAATTTATATTTTAATCAAATCAGTTTGCACTCCGAATATTAATTTTAAAAACATTACAACAACAGTGTCACTCATTGTTTTTATTGTAGTGCTGTTAGGATGTTTAAAATATGTTGTGTAGAGTGTCTTTGAGTACCTTGAAAAGCGCTATATAAATTAAATGCATTATTATTATTATTATTAAATATTTAGAGTCACGAGTCTGCGACCGCGTAACCGCGTCCCTTTCCCTTCCATATTTCCTCCGGTCCCTGAAGGCAGCACGCATCCTGGGGTTTATTAGAGCTAGAGCAACAGCGGCTCGGATCAGTCCAGAGTCAGACAGAAGCCCGGTGGACGGTTAACGGGCCCGTTAACGTGCAGCAGGGAGGGACACACGTGATGCGGATCCTCGCCGCTCCGCCGTGACGTTTACAACTCAAACTGAGAGGGGAACACAAAAAGAAAAAGAAAAAGTTTGGACTCTTTGTCCTGCAGAGGCTCAAAGAACCCGCCTCGGACTGACAGGCTGGAAACTCTCAGGGCAAAACTGTTGAAAAGAGATTTTTGTTTTGTTTTTGTGGTTGTTGTTATTATTGTTGTTGTTGTTGTCCCGTCGGAAGTTTGAGAGATGTCGGAGCCAGACAAGAGCGAGGACATTCCTGATGAGCCTGCAGGAAAAGGAATCCCAAACGGAGGAAACGCTGCAAAAAGCAAAGAGGTGAGAGAGTCTCGCGCGCGCTCACGTGCAGCTGATGCTCCCGTGCACGAGCGCGTGCGTTTGTCAATGCAGAGTTTATTTCACGTGACGGCGGTGAACTCGTGGACTTTTGTCCCGTTTGCACCATAAAGCATGTTGGACAGTGAAGAAAGACACTTCAGAGAAGCTTCCAGTTCATGTTTGTGATTAACTTCAGTAAATAACAACAACAACAACAACAAGCTCAGCTTCTTCTTTTTTTTATCCGTTTCATCTTCGCCGCTCAAACTGTCACATTTGGGAACTAAAGATGGACAGTTGGCTTTTATTTTGAATGATAAACACACATTTGTGCCCTTTTTTATATTCCTTCTAAAGTTTATTTCCGAGTGTTAAAATCTATTTATTCTACGCTGTTATTTCCATTGTGGATTAATCTGTGTTTATTATTAATTTGTTTACCAGTATTTGTATTACATTTTGTAAAAAGTCAAATAAATAGGAGTAAATGTATAACAGACTCCCAAGATTTAAATTATTATTTTTTTTTGCTGTTCACAAAATATTGCTGTTTTTCTAGAAGAAATACTGAATATTAGTTCAATAATTCAACAGCTAAAGGTTCCGCCTCACTGGAGCTGAGGCGTGTTTGTTGACACTGAACTATAAAATTAATAAATAACAAAAATCCTAATAATAATTTATCATAATAAAGTGTAAAGCAATTCTCAAAATCAATAGTTTTGTATAATATATTATAATAATATTTTAAATATCATATAATGGTAAATACTATTACATATATATAATAAATAAATATATATTGGCGATTGAGGTCAGAAAATAAAACCAGCTTCATCCTTTTGGTGTGTGTGTGTGTATGTGTGTGTGTGTGTGTGTTTCAGGATTTTGACCTGGCCTCCATCTATGTGTCAGACGCTCAGTACAACAGGAACATCTACTTTGACACGTCGCCCGAGGCTGTGAAGTGAGACATTCACATTTATAATCCAGATATAACGTTTATATATGTTATAAATTAACATCATATTGAAGTCTTTCCATCAGAATATCTCAGAACCGCTGATGCTAAACTGATCCTCTCTTTTACTTTTTATTGCTCGTCCTCTACAATATGTTCTCCTGTTAACTCCAGTTACCTGCTGTTTGTACACTTTTGTTTTTAATGAAGCAATATATATATATATATATATATATATATATATATATATATATATATATATATATATATATATATATATATGTTTTTAAAGATGTACGTCTGCAGTAGGAACTAATGGGTTTGGAGCTGAGAGCCACAGACAGGAAGTCAGAAAAATATATATATATATAAATAACAGCTGCTTTATAATTTAATTAGTGTTGTTGATTGTCTTTATTAATGCGGCATCTTCTGTCCTCAACACTTCTGCTGTGTGGAAAAGTTCAGCGCATGTGATCAGTGTGTGTGTGTGTGTGTGTGTGCCGTCTTGTGGGGACCCGCATCTGATTACACAGTCACAATGTGGGGACCCGCATCTGATTACACAGACACAATGTGGGGACCCGCATCTGATTACACAGTCACATTGTGGGGACCCGGCTTGGTTCAGGGGCCAAAATGGGGACAATTGCATATCTCCAAAAAACAAATCATTACGGTTTAGGGTGAAGACTTAGTTTAAGGGTAGAGTGAGGTCGAGTTTAGGTTTAGAGTTATGGTTAGATTAGGGTTTTGGCTTGAAGCGGTTATGGCAAAGGGTTTGGTTTAAGTCTCCAGGAATTGAATATAAGTCAATGTTATGTCCCCAAAAGTCATGATAACTCGTCTGTGTGTGTGTGTGTGTGTGTGTGTGTGTGTGTGTGTGTGTGTGTGTTCAGACTGTATATACGCTACAATCACTGGATCCCCAAGGTGATCCTCTTCTTCTTCATCCTGGTGGATCTGTCTCTGGCCATCTTTGAGAAGCCGGCCGTCTTCCCTGTGCCAACGTTGGTAAGATGGCCGCCGCCGTCTGACACACCAACGCTGTTCTGTTTTCATGCTTCCTTTTTTGAATGTTTTTTTTTCTGCACCTCATTGGAAGAAAAACAATCTACATTCATTCTGCAGATAGAAGAAGTTTTGTGTGTAGTTTTTTCCCCCCTCAATGTATTAATAAGGGTAATTTTACATTTCTGATCAATATCTGAAACCAGTATCTTATGTGGCCGTCACCATCTAATCTTTAACATTTCATTACAACAGACTCGGGACGATTTAAAGTCACCGTCTGCATCACAAACCGCCTCATTATGCAAAAAGGAGTGAAACCAGTTTAGACCAGTACCATTGAGACAACAACGTGCGTCTGCTTTTGTCTTTCCAGTACACCATGCTGGTGGAGCTGCTCTGTCTGCTCGTCTTCACCCTTCGACTCGTTCACTACGCCAAAGTGATTCCTCGAGACAAGTTCTGGAAAGATCCCAAAAACATCTGCATCATCGTCATCCTTGTGGTAGGATGTGGCTTCTCAATATCACCGGTCTGGTGGGAGGGGCTACAAAGTTGGGACGGGAAAGGGGGGGGGGGGCTGAATTCAGTGGCCACTCACAGTACTGCAGAAAATAAAACAAGAGAAACAGAAAAAGTGTTTTACTCACACAACTGAAACCAGAACAACCGAAACCGGAACAACTAAAACCAGAATAACTGCATTCAGAACAACTATAACCAGAACAACCGAAACCAGAATAACTAAAACTATAACAACAACAATCTGGACAACTAGAACAACCAGAACAACAAATACCAAAACCAAACACAACAAACCAGAACACTTGAAATCAGAACAAACAAAACAGCCAAAACCAAAACCAGAACAACCAAAACCAGATCAACTAAAACCAGAATAACTGACACGCAATCAACCAAAACCAGAATAACTGACACACGATCAATCAAAACCAGAACAACCAAAACCAGATCAACTAAAACCAGAATAACTGACACGCAATCAACCAAAACCAGATCAACCAAAACCAAAATCAACCAAAACCAGATCAACCAAAACCAGATCAACTAAAACCAGGACGACTGCAGGGAATCACTGTGAAGTGTTTAGACCCGGGTCAGGGTTTTCTTAGACCCGGGTCGGGGTCCGGTGACGGTTGGTGAGTGGTGCCGTTTGAACCCGGACCACTTCCTGGTTTTCGCCGTGAGCAGAGTTCCTGTCCGTGAGCTGCAGAGTCAGAATCTGCTGAGGAGACTTTCTGCCTGTCGTTGTGAAACAACCTTTAGCCGGCGATGTCGCCGCGTCAGCACCTTTTTATAAAAATAAAAGCAACGCGGCTTCCTGGTGACTCAGAGGGCCGAGGCGGCCGATCTTTTGAGAGCAGTTTCTGTTTCTGTCAACATCTCCTGTCAGACCCTCCCGGTCGCTGCTGTGTCGGTGATTCGGGGACTCTTTGGGGGGTCCGAGGGCCGGGTGGGCTGCAGGTTTTCCGTCTTCGGTCGCTTGAGATTTAATTTCCAACCATCACGTTTTCTGAAAATCAGCTTTTATTGTTGTCGTGATTATTATTGTTATCGTTTACAGAAAGTGAACCTTATTTTAATCAAAACGCACGTTTAAATACTCACCGACTCGTGTTTGGAAACCATTTAAAAACGCGGAGGTGAAATTAAAAACTGATTCCACAAACAAAAAGCAGGAAAACCTTTCAGAAATGACGAAAATATATTTAATTTGTGTTGAACATTAAAAATACACTGTTCACCTTTTTGACGTCTGCGTGTCGTCCAGCTCACCGTGGTCGATTTGATCATCTACGAGTCGCTGGAGGCCGCAAACTGTTACGCTGTCCGCTGGTCCAGAGTCCTGCGCCCGCTGCTATTGGTCAATGTCACCGAGGGACGGCAGGTAAGCTGTCTCACCTGTGATTCTGTTGGTCCCTTGCATAGCTAAATAACATCAAGAGAACAATAATTTGGTGAATGTACAATTCTCACACCAGAAGTTAAGAGGACATTTATATTTTTACCTGGTGAAGTTGCACCGTGTGTGTGTGTGTGTGTGTGTGTGTGTGTGTGTGTGTGTGTGTGTGTGTGTGTGTGGTCTCTCAGGTGTGTGTGTGGTCTCTCAGGTAAACAGTCACACGCAGCGGGGTTTCATCAGTTTAATCTGTCCTCTAATCTCCGGATCACGAATGTGTTCGGTTTTAAACTTCCTGCAAATGTTTTGACTTTCTGAGCCGACTCCGCCTGAACACATCATTAATTTGTTGTGTGTGTGTGTGTGTGTGTGTGTGTGTGTGTGTGTGTGTGTGTGTGTGTGTGTGTGTGTGTGTGTGTGTGTGTGTGTGTGTGTGTGTGTGTGTGTGTGTGTGTGTGTGTGTGTGTGTGTGTGTGTGTGTGTGTGTGTGTGTGTTCGTTTCCTTCTTCATTAACTTTGTTTGTTTGTGTTCAGCTCCGCCGAGCCTTCAGAAGCATCCGGAACGCTCTCCCTCAGATCTTCTACGTCTTCCTGCTCTTCATGTTCAGCCTCCTGATCTTCTCCCTCATGGCGCTCAAACTGCTGGGCAAACGGTGCGGCGCCTTGTTGTTGTTGTTGTTGTTGTTTCTGTTCTCTAATCTGAAGTCAAAGACTAGTGTTTTCTGTGCAGAGGTCTGAAGACCATCGACGGAGCTCCGTACTTCACCAACTACCTGGAGATCGTCTTCGACCTGTACGTCCTCGTCACCACGGCCAACAGCCCCGACGTCATGTAAGAAGACACGGACTCCGGTGACCTCTGACCTCCTCCACTCCACCTTCCTCCCTTTTAGCTTGAGTTTAGAAAATTGTACAAAACGTTATTTTTAAAGTTGAAAAAATCTTTTATTTTTGTACTTTTTTTTTTTTTTAAACTTGTTTTTAGCACACGGCAAGAAATTTCAAAATGAAAATAAGAATTGGATTGAATTACAATATTTTCATATAAATACATTTCCATTTGATTAATTGTTGAGAACACCGTCAGACATCACTTTAAAGATGCCCGTTGATTCTTTTCTGTGAGTAATGAACGTTTTCTTGTGTGCGTCCTGCAGTCAGAAGCTCTCACGGAAAAAAGAAGAAGGAAATGACTCTCAGAAACAAATGCGTCTGTTTATCTGCATGTTTTGTCTTCTGCTTCTCGTCGGGCAGGATGCCGGCGTACAACGCCAGCTTCGTCTTCGCCATCTTCTTCATCTTGTACATCCTCATCAACACCTACATCTTCATGTCCGTCTTCTTGGCCGTCGTCTACAACAACTACAAGAAATACCTGAAGGTGCGACGGGTCTGACGGAACGAGAGTTTTCTGCAACAGTCTGAAACTTAAACGCTCTAAAATTTTAAATGTTGCGTAAGAGACTGCTCGGCTCCGATTGGTTGTTTTCCTACGGGCGCGGTAGAATGTTTCAAATGCAAGAAGAAACGCCAAAAGGAGGCGGATTTTATGTATTTCTTTACTCATCTACACTAAAAATAAATGACAAAAAGTCATTTTTATAAATTAAACCAACTGCAGCTTTAAGGCTATAAACATCCCATAATGCAACACTCTGTTGGAGCCAAGGATATAAGATGACCTCAACTTTTCAGAAGAAATATTGTCTCTTAATCCAGTACGAGATGAAAACCTTGTAATGTTGTTCTTCAACAACATTTTAGCATTTTGTCTTTAACGCTTTTGGGTTTTCAGTTTGTTTTTTGAAAATTTATTTTTAATCAAAGAAACTGAAAAAAGTAATAGTCAAATACAAATTAACAAAATGTACATATATACAGTATATACACATGTATTTTGATTTTGTTATGAGAAACGCACATAATTATTATTTTTTGGAAAAGATTTACACAAATATCAACACAAACAAACATATTAAGGATGTGCAGAGTTCCACAATGTGCCATGTTTTAACTCTTTAACTTGGACCTCAGCTTTTTAGAATAAATGGCTCTCCTCTTGCTCCACCAGGAGGAGGTACGGCAGCTGGTGAGGGCCAAAAGGCACAAGATGGTGCGAGCGTTTGCCGTGCTGCAGGAGCAGAGGGCGGAGGGCGGGGAGCCGGTGGTGAGCCAGGCTAACTGGAACCAGATTGTCAAACTGGTCCAGCCCGACATCAGCAACGCCCACAGAGAGCTGCTGTGGAGCGTCTCCGACGACAACAACCAGGGGTTCATTGGTGGGTCCCAATATATATATGTGTATATATATACATATATTCTACTTTAAACTCATGCTTACAATGTTTACTGAGGAAATGAGTAGAGTAAAAGTAGAGTAATTTTATATAGACTTCTATACACTCTTGACTTCTTTTTCCAACCGGAGTCGTCGCCCCCTGCTGGACATTAGAGGGAATGCAAGTTTAAGGCACTTCCGCATTGGCTTCACTTTTAGGAACCTGGAGGTTGCCGCCTGGCTCGCTCAGCTTTCTGCAGAGTCGCTATCTGCACACTCATCCTCCACATGGAGGAAGTCGAACTCTGCTTCATCATCTAGTTCGACTCCATTCTGAGAACTAACCGAGCTGAAGAGCCGATTGCACCCGAAGAAACAGAGTTTGTTCCACATTTCTACACCGTCAGTGACTTTATGCTTCTCATCCACTAAATTCCAGAGTGAAGACGTACAATACTTAATAATATCATAATAATAATGAACAAACGCAATACATACTTATCAATTACTTTAAAACGTATCTTAGAGGAGAAGTTGGGCAAAATGAAATGCCGATGTGCAGTTGAGGATCAAGTCGTTTCAGTTTAATAATAATGTTTGTGTCACTTTTATTTCCCGACATTAACATCAAAATGCTGTTTCAAAGCCTAAGATGCTGGTTGAGAAATATATATATTTTTTGTTGGTCTAAAACCAGTAACATTTTAATATATCGAGTCTATAAATACTGCGATAAGCCTTTTAAAATTCAATTAAAATCATGTTTTTTTTAAAACTCCATTTAGGCATTCATCCACTTCCCATAATAATGGCAGTAACTAAACTAACCTTATAGAACAGAATTGAATGCCTTTTATTATCATTGCACATTGAAACGTTAACATTTTACACACACGTGCACACGCAGATAAATAACAGTAATAAAAGGAAAGGTGTAAATTATTTCACCTGGTTTTTATCTCTGTTTTAACTACAAAGTGCATTGTGCGTTTTGGGTTTCTTACGAGAATATTAACTGTAAATGAAAAAGTTTAATAATGTTTTTTTAACCCACTAAACGGAGGGCTTTTTTCCGCCCCGAGTAGTATCTGCAGACTTCCCGTGGCCTGACGGACATTAACCAGGGCCATAAAGTCTTCCTTCTTGTAATGGCTGATGTCAGGATACAATAAAAGTGACGAGGACATGGTACACTCTGAAATCTCCGAGTTGAGAAGGAACACCTGAACACTCCCCTGGTCCAATTTAATTAAGAAATCGGCAAAAATCACATGCAAATTCCTTTTTTTTAATGATATTCTATATGGTGTTTTGTGATGATGTTTTTTTTCGGTCTGTTGATTGACAGGTAAGGTGGCGTTCGTCCAGCTGGCCGACCTCCTGAACATCGAGGTGATCACGCTCAAGTCGAGACCACACCCACTCCAGAGGGCGTGCCCCGCCTTCTACCTGTCGGCCCCAAGCCGCCTCCTCTGCCGATTGGTCCAACACCGGTGAGACAGACCGCTTGTAGAACTGATTTCTGTGTAGCATATATATACAATTATTTATATATTCTGTAAATTATTTATTTATATATTTATTCATTTATGGTGTGAAGTATTTCTTTAAACTTATAACACGCGATCACAACCATAAACTCATGTTTACAATGTTTACTGAGGGGAAGTAGAGTCATTTATATAGACTTCTATACAACCAGAGGAGTCACCCCTTGGTGGTCAGGAGAGAGAATGCAGCTTTAACACGTGAAGCATAGACTTCTATACAACCAGGAGTCGCCCCCTGGTGGTCAGGAGAGAGAATGCAGCTTTAACACATGAAGCATAGACTTCTATACAACCAGAGGAGTCGTCCCCTGGTGGTCAGGAGAGAGAATGCAGCTTTAACACATGAAGCATAGACTTCTATACAACCAGAGGAGTCGCTCCCTGGTGGTCAGAAGAGAGAATGCAGCTTTAACACATGAAGCATATACTTCTATACAACCAGAGGAGTCGCTCCCTGGTGGTCAGGAGAGAGAATGCAGCTTTAACACATGAAGCATATACTTCTATACAACCAGAGGAGTCGCCCCTTGGTGGTCAGGAGAGAGAATGCAGCTTTAACACATGAAGCATATACTTCTATACAACCAGAGGAGTCGCTCCCTGGTGGTCAAGAGAGAGAATGCAGCTTTAACACATGAAGCATATACTTCTATACAACCAGAGGAGTCGCCCCTTGGTGGTCAGGAGAGAGAATGCAGCTTTAACACATGAAGCATAGACTTCTATACAACCAGAGGAGTCGCCCCCTGGTGGTCAGGAGAGAGAATGCAGGTTTTAAGACACTTCCGCATCGGCTTCATTCAGAAGAACCGGAGGTCGCCTCCTGGTTACACCGACAGTCTCTGTCTAACACTCGTTGGGTTTTTTGATTCTGTACAATCTGGCCTGCAGAAAGAAAACAGGTGTGTGTGTGTGTGTGTGTGTGTGTGTGTGTGTGTGTGTGTGTGTGTGTGTGTGTGTGTGTGTGTGTGTGTGTGTGTGTGTGTGTGTGTGTGTGTGTGTCTTCCAGGGCCTTTGTGATCTTGTACGACCTGATCATCCTGGTGAACGCCGTGTTCATCGGTCTCGACGAGGAGAATCCGTTGATCGCCAACTCCGAGTGGGTCTTCCTGGCTCTCTACCTGCTGGAGATCCTGCTGAAGCTCTACGTGTTCGAGCCCCGAGCGTTCTTCTCCCGGCACAGCTTCTGGAACTGGTGAGGACGTGCGCCCCTAGATGAGCAAAGGACTCTGGGTAACGGTGGAAACACTCGAAATAGTCTAGAAATACCGGAATCGACCCCGTAGAATATGCCCCAAAATGTACTTAAATCAATATTTACGTGACCTCGGCTCAACTTAAAGAAAATGTGTGTGATTTAGAATAAAATGACAATATTTTTTGAATTTCAATATTTGTTGGAAACTCAGTGTTTTTTTTCAGAACGAGGGGAAAACACTTGCTGATAAAATGCACGATGAAAAAAACATTTACAAATCTAAAATCAATGAGCTGTTTCACGTCCGTTTCACACAGCTTGTCTTCGTCCCAGATTATAAGTACAAGGTACGTGACACGCGTTCCAGATCCACGATCTGCTGCTTCTTCAGTCGTACGCCTGTAAAGCGCTTTTGCTGCAGCTGTCGAAGTGGTTTTCTTTCTTCTCAGTGGCATTGTAGCGCTCCCTGCTGGTGAGCAGTGCAGCTGCAGCGACTTCAATACGTTTGTATGTTTCATGGATGTAGAATAAGACCTTGAAGCGTTTTGTGGCTTCCACAAGTTTTACAAATATATATATATATATATATATATATATATATATAACCTCCATGGGTAAATATTCATAATGCAGAGTATTAACTGATTCTGATTCCCGTCAACATTTTTTACAGACGTCTCTTTTATAATGGAGGTCTATGGGGAGGAATTGTTTGTTTGCAGTACCTTCAGTGACCACTAGGACACACTGACGGCGCCGACAGATCTTTTAATACATCCGTGAAACCGTTAAACATGTTGTTTGTTGTCCGACGGGATAAAAGCTTCGTTTACAGCTTTCAGCTTCATCACCCGTGAAGAAAAGTATCGACGCTCCACTCGAAATGTCGTGTTTTCTTTTTCTAATATTCGATTTGTGTTTTCAGGTTCGACACCGTCATCGTCATCTCCGCTCTCATCGCCACCGTCGTCAACTCCGCCATGACGTCATGTACGTTTGTTTAAACTAAAAAAGTGTTGTTCCCGTAGACTTTTATTGAATGTAGTGCTGAAACAATGAGCAATTTTATTTCGCCGTCACCATGTTGAGAAGCATTGTATTGCACCCTTTTTAAAGGTAATACTAGATTACAGTTGACATTTTTGGTCTCCCAAACCAGGTTAAACCAGTTTCAACCTGGTTTAACCTGGTTTGTGAGACCCGGCCCGTTGTTTCTGAGTAATTGTGTCCGTCCTCCTGTTACAGCGCAAAATTACACCAGCCGACAGATCCTGGACATCGTCTTCATCCTGCGAGTCCTCCGACTGATCCGGGTGGTGGACAGCATCAAAAGGTTTCATCTCTAAAAAGCACTTTAATTCAAACACGGCTGTAGTTTTACATCATTGATCAAGGGCGGGTTATCATTTGGACATGCCTCACCTTTTTAGACAGCAGGACACCTTGTTTTCTACCGTCGCTCGCTCATCTGGACTATTTTTCCCCCGTGTTAGGTTTCGGGCAATCATCAACACCCTGATCAGGATCGGACCAGCGATCCTCACGTTTGGACAGCTGATCATCGTAAGTCTGAACGTATTGTCGTGCATCTAAAAGTTGTTTTAGTTTGGACCAAAAATGGCATAAAAGTATTCCGTGTTCATGGAGCTGTGTGGTGTTTTAGGTCCAATGAGCAGCTCTGTGAGGTTTGAGCTAAATGCTAACGTCGCAATGCTAGCATGCTGATGCTTAGCGGGTGTAATGTTTACCTTGTTTACCGACTTAGAATAACGTGCAAACATGAAAACATTAGATAATTGTTGAGCGGATGATGGCGCCAGATTAAAAATCAGAGTATCACCAAAGTTCGGACAGTAAGAGCCCAAGAGACTCGTCGCTAACTCGGCTAAACGCTCGAGTTAGCGTCCTGGTGGTGAATCTAACCTCTGACCGTATCCTCCTCCTCTTCCTCCTCCTCAGGTGGTGTACTACATCTTCGCCATGGTGGGCATGGAGCTGTTCAAGGGGAAGGTTCGGTCCTTCGAGGACGACTCCAGCGACCCGACGAAGGCGTACTGCGGGAACCCGCTGCTGAAGGGAACGACCTTCGCTCAACTCAACTACTGCAAGAACAACTTCAACAACGTGGTGTCGTCCTTCATCCTGCTGGTGGAGCTCACCGTGGTCAACCAGTGGCACGATATCCTTGAGCCGAACAGCCGTTTACACCGGGGGTTCGATCCCGCTCGTCGGTCACCGTGTCTGCTGGTGCCGCAGAGCACAATATTTTAAAAATGCTATATTAAAATCCATCAAATGATAAATTTCAGATCGAACATTTTTAAATCAAGATAAAAAAATTGGATTAGTGAGATTTAGGTCATTGCCCAAAGGTAGTAGTGGCATAAGTACTCTGATCATTCACTTGATTGAAAGTATTAATACTTTGTTACAAGTCAAAATTCATAAAACAATGTGCTAAAGTCAAAACAGATGATAAATGTACTCATTATGCATAAAAAAACCCATTTAAGAATCATTCCCTTATCCAAACCGCTTGTCCTATTTAGGGTCTATTTTAATAATAATTATTGGTGTTACATTGAGTTTATTTATTTATTTATTGATAAATGTTGCATCTGCAAAGTAACTAAAGTTATCAAATGTAGTAAAATGTGGAATATTGTCCTGTGAGATGTCGCGGAGAAGATCGTTCTCACGGATATTATTATGATGGAAGTTTAAGAATAATCGATTTACTCCGATTGATCGAGACGTTTGAACTCTGTGATTCCTTAACGCGACTCCACTGCTCAGCAGCGGCTTCGCCGCCGTCACCCACGTGTCGGCCAAGCTCTTCTTCATCCTCTTCCACATCATGGTCGTCATTGTCATCATCAAGTAAGACGGAGGAGGAGGAGGAGGAGATGATGATGATGATGAGACAAAGACAGTGTGTGAAAGAGACAACAATAAGTTATGTGTTGTCTGGCCCATACTTTGTAGATTCAGCTTGCTTTACTGTCTCCAGGGATGTCATAATCTCTACTGTTCAAGGTGTGCATGAATCCTTACAACTGCAGAAGCTGCTTGAGAGTCATTGTGATTTTAAGTTTTCTTCAGTACCAAAAGGAATCTAGTCACAGTTGTCTGTGCATCAATCAGGAACTGCTAATGGCCGAAATGTAAACAAACTATTGTCTGGGGCTGATGACGTTTTGTTTTCTTTCCAGTATCTTCGTGGCGTTCGTCCTGGAGGCGTTCTTCGTGGAGTATTCGGTGGATAAGAGCGACCTGCAGACGTCCCTGGAGAAGAAGATTGAGGAGCTGGAGCTGGCCGTGGCACAGTACGTTACCGCGACAACCAGGACCTGTCATTACGGCATTATATATAAATTGTGTATATATATATAATTTATATATATACATATAAATGTATATATACATTTAAAATGTATATATATATTTTTAATTTTTTTTGATCTTTATATATATATATATATATATATATATATACATATTTACATATGTTTTAATATATATATATATATTTGTTTTAATTTATTTTAGATGTATATAAATACATTTTTTATATATATATATATATATTTTTATATATATGTATTTATTTATTTTTAAACATGTACTAAAACGCACACATTTTACAATCAGACTCTTAATCCCAAGGACAAAGCATTGATAAGAGGAACATCAAAAGAAATGTTATGTTTTCAGCTCTTTTATCCGCGTTGTTTTGTGCACCAGGGAGAAGTTGGAGGATAACTTGGTGAACGCCATGGAAACCATCGACAGCGACCAGGGAACCGGCCAATCGGCAAGCAACAAACCGGCCCTGATGTTTAAAATCGCTTCAAAAAGTAAGAGACAGTCCGACCTGCAGGCAGCGGCTAACGCGGAGTACGAGTTTAGATGAGACGTTACGATCTTTGAGGACAAGAGGAGGTTCCTTGTAAACGGATGCTTTTATTTTGAAAGGGCAGACGGACTCTGTGGGATCTGTAGATCAAAGAAAGGACACAAACTTTAGACATTTTAACACATAAAGACATTTTGGACATTTTAACGATAAATAAAAACACTTTAAATACAACACCATTTTTCCAGACCACCTTCACTTCATTTAGCTCACAAACCTTTTTACTTTTTTTTTTTTTTTAACCGCAGCTGCCAAGAAATCCACAACTTCCTGTATCTAAATCTATTTTTAAATATCATTTAGTCCCGTTTTAAAACAATACAATCGTACAATGGAACAAGAACAATAGCTCTAAAAATAATAACAAAAGACACATTTTTAAATTAGCTGTGAAGTAATTTTACTTTGTTAAACTCTATATTTTTTTTAAATGTCCTCTGCTCTTGATTTTTTTTAGTATAATTTAGTATCGATCATCGGTATTGATGATGTTACCGGTTGTTTTCAGGATACCGGACCGTGGACGCTCTGCTGCAGCGGATGTTCGAGGCCGACCTCGACCCCGAAGACTTCGCCGAGAACGACGGCGACGCCAACGGGAACTTCACGAACCCGGCGTTCAACTCCGTGTAGACGTTTAATGTACAAATATATATGTAAAGGGAACCAGATTATATGATTTATTTACAGTTTTATACACAAAAAATGAAATCTGATGTCTATCCAGTGTTATATTTTTATATATCTTTCCTGTAGCTCTGTGTAGATGCACATAAAGAGTATTTACACTGTGGATGTTTTTATTTATTTCTGAAACACAAACAAACTAAACAAGTTGGCTTTTTTAATTTTTTTTATAGAACAGAAGTTTCACAGATGGAGCAGAAAGTGAAATATCAGGAAAAATGTAAATACATTTTGAATTAAAAGAAAGTGAGTAAGATGTATCACTTTAACTGTTTCAGTTTAATTTAGGCTTAAATACTTTAGTTAGTTTGTCTGCACTAAAAGAGTTTAAAAAGGGCTCAATGGGAATGTTAACTTTCCATTGAATTCAATAATACTTTTTCAACAATTTGGGATCATTAATATATTTTATTGTTAATCAGTGGAACCTGTACAAATCGAATTAAAGCATAAAGATCTAAAAGAAACGTAGACATTTTGATTAAATGATTTATTCAGGAAGTCCTCAAAAGACCATGTAATTCATTTTAATTAAATTTGAATTATTTTCTAATTGAGAATTTAGACACAAAAGTCCTAATATAAAGTGTATTATATTTATTTGCATCATTAATCAGTTGAATCCCAATAAAGCTGTGAAAATGGTAACAATAATTAAATGGAGCCATAGATTTCTATGTGGCTGTAAGACTGTAACGTATGCAGTCTATTATATATATATATATATATATATATATATATGCATGCATGGGGCTAATAACACTTGTGTACTTTTACTAATAATACTTTAACCACGTGACCAGACTCCGGGCCAGCAGGGGGCGCTGTGGAGCGGCATCTTTTTAACACGGGGAGACGCCGAGGAAGTGTGTATATATAACGTGCGCGCGCGCCCGTGTGAGTGCGCGCTCCCGTGTCCTCAGAGTGGTGCTGATGCTGTAGAGATGGAGCGGAGGGAGTGGAGGAGGAGGATCCTGCTCGGCTCCGGAAGGAAAACCACATTCAGGTACGAAAACCACGAGCAAGACACCTGATCGAGTCGACTGATCGATCAGGAAACCGAGGCGACGTGACGCGCGTGTGTGAGTGTGTGTGTGTGTGTGTGTGCGCGTGTTGTGTCGATGTGTGCGAGGCCACAGGCACGATGTCATATCGATACGGAAAATAATCGATGAGCTGTATTGTTTTCTGCGCGTGTCGGTGTGACGGTTGATCAGAAAAGGCCCGACGGTTAATGAAAGGGAGGATGAGGCGTTCAGGTGCTGGTTGGAGGGTGGGACTGAACAGCACCTCCTGCCTCTCCCTCTCTCTCTCACACATAATAAATGACAGGAACCTTACTGTAAAGACGGAAACCATAAGTGCACCAAATGCGCAATACAAAATAAAATATAAAATCAATTATGAATCAAACTTAAAATAAGGAGTCGGGATATGTTTTAAAATGTTGTGAAATAAATAAATAACATCAATATACGAAGACAAACAATGGTGATAACGCACTTGTGGGTTTTTTTCTGTCAGGGTGGAAGAATGTTTTTAAATGTCTTTAAAATAAATACAATACCATACTTTAATATATACAATAAAATATTAAATAATAATTGTAAATTAAGGTGTTATAAAACCCAACTGTTTGTTAGTGTGAGGTGGGTTTAAAAATCTCCAAAATAAGTAAATAGAATATTAAACTATTGTATACAATTTAAATTTAGAATCAAATTTATAGAAAAATTGGGTAAAAAAAGTGGTATAAAACACACACTCGTGGTTTGTTTACACTGCAGGTTATCCAATGTCCAAAAAATAGATACAATACTATATTATAAAATTAAATATAGAATAAAATATATTCAAACGTAAGAATAAAAAATAAAAGAAGGTGGTGTAAAAAAAAATACAAAAGTTGTTTTGTTTACAGTCGTGTTTTAAAAACGTCCTGAAATAAATAAAACCCACCAAAATAAAAGTGAGCCCTCGGCTGTTCTGGCAGTCAATACTCCTGAGGCGAAGACCATCAATCAATCAATCAATCAAGTTTTATTCTTATTGCACCTTTTCAAATACATATTTATATATAATGCTTTACAAATGATTGACAAGAAGGAAATGAGCTGAAAAGAGAGAGTAAGTTAAGAAGTATAAATACATAAATGAAATACAACACTGAATAAACCCGTCATGGTAAAACAGTTAAAAGAAATTAAATAAGAACTTTATAAATATAGCGTATACAAACACATAAAACAATGTATAAAATCAGACGTCATAATAAGCGATCACAAGACCATCAAATTAAAGAAAACGCTACAATAAAAGGTGGACTGACTTGATGGGTTTTTAGTTACTGTTTTAAAAAAAAAGATCGACATTTTCCAGCTACTCACAGGATCCAACAACGTTCTGTTTTGTGGAACCGCAAAAAAAAAGAGCAGAACCTTGAGGACCGGAGGGGGCCTCACTGGGTCGTGACCCCAGAGCATTCCTGAGCGGTGGTCTGGAGCACAAATTAAGAAGATGTCTGACATGTGACGTGTGCCGGTCCTCCTGATGTCTGGCGTCCTTATTAGCTTTCTTTAGACGGGAGGAGAGCGTTGCAATCATCCATAAAAACATGCACGAGTCTGTCCGCATCGGCCTGGGAGCGGTTGCACTTTAGCTACATTTATAACGTAATAAAAGTCTCTTTTTTGTGAGATTATTGATGCGACATAAGCCGGGTTTAGAAGCGCGCCTTGAGTTCTTGCTAAAGGCAGTTTTGTGCCTCTTGATTGTGAGTTAGTGCTCAGCATCTCTCTCCCTCTGGACCTTCGCTCTAATTATTAAAACCTCGCTCTGATTCTTGCTCAATAATGCAGGAAGTTGATGTGATCAATACCGAGCTGATGTCATTAAGGAGAACTGTATCGACAAAAAGTTCTTAAAGTATGAAAAGTAAAAGTACTAATTTTGTAAAATGACCCCTATCAGAGTGTTTTAATGTATTACCAGATTCTATTTTACACAAATCTCTCTCATAGAAGTATAGAAGAAGTAGAAGATGAAATAGACAAGTACCTCAAAATAGTACTAAGTACTTGAGTAAATAAACTTAATTGCCTTACAATCCTATTTTCGACGTCAATTTTAAATTCTGTGAAACAGAACAGACATTTGTCACGCTTTTATGAAATTTTATAAACAAAACCACAAATTCATTGAAAATATTATTGGCAGATTAACTGATGATAAAAAAAATATGTTGCAACCCTGAAATTAATTAAATCAGACGCAATATATTCAGTAAAAACAACGTATTAAATCTTCTGTTGTGAACGCGACACTGGTCCCTGACAAAAGACATACAATTAAAATGTCATCAGTAAAGTTATCAACCAAACCGAAAACATACAATCATTTTTTTAAAAGATATATAAAATTGTTTCATATTAAAAATAGTATATGGTAAATATATACTTGTAAATGACACTATACAGGTTAATATAAAGTAAGTATATGATAAATAATAAAAACAATGATAATATGAACTCATATTTAGCAACAATTTCCAAAGAAATTGATAAAATAAAAGTAAAAGGAACAAAACTGTTCACTTTGTATGCAGTGACGCGTGACTCACAGGGGCGTTTTATTTTGAAAGCGGTGACCGGATGTTGTGATTGCGTTGCGTGACGGCGCTTTGACGCGGGTGGATGCGGCGCGCTGCAGTGCGGACAAACAGGCTGGAGTCGGAGAACCTGACACCTGCAGACAGACCCGGGTCAGACTCACACGGGGGTTCTGGATCTGGTTCTGTACCCGGATTTGACTCCCGGATCCTGGTCCTGCTGCAGGGAGGATCAGTCCTCATCACCCCCCCCCCCCCATCCTCCTCCTCCTCCTTATCTGCAGCGGCGGCAGGAGTACCCGAGGAGGACCCGGACCCGGACGACAGGTTTTTAATGAGCGCTCCTGGGGACATCGAATCTGTTCTGGTGTCGCTCCGGACCCGGTGCCCCCGGTCCTGCAGCGGGTCTGCTCTGCATCGCACGGCCGGTCTGTGCACGGACCGGGTCTCGTTTTGATATCCGGGGGACCGTTAGAGGAGAAACAAATGGTGGTCTAGTCCCACGGGAGACTGAGGCCCAAGACCCGGACCGCCTTCAGAGGGACGGTGGGTTTTCTGGACCAGGACGTTTTGTGCCCAAATAAAATCCCAGATGAAGATTCCCAAAAGGCGGAAAAGGAGCGGACGGTGCGCCAGGTAGGCCTGATCCGGACTAGGTCTAGCCCGGACCACAGAGATCAGTGTGTGTGTGTGTGTGTGTGTGTGTGTGTGTGTGTGTGTGTATTGAGCCGTATTAGAAAACGTTTGGCATGAATGTGGCCTGATGATAATTCCTGATCCGGGTTGTGTCTCTGCGCCGATCTCTAATTCATAACTCGGGTTAGTCCGGGCCAGATTTATTGATCGGCAGGATGTGATGGTGCGCATGCGCACAGAGCACCCATGACTGTGCACACTGCAGAGAGGAGGAAGGATTTAATATGGGTGATGCAGAGAGAGAGAGAGAGAGAGAGAGAGAGAGAGAGAGAGAGTGGGAGAGAGAGAGAGAGGGATGGAGGGAGAGAGAGAGAGAGAGAGGGATGGAGGGATGGGAGTGAACCAAACCTTTGACTCTGAAACATTAATTGTATTATTACTAGAGAAGAAAAGTAATGATGTGACACATTTATAAATATTTAGATTTGATCTATGGAATAACTGTTAAACTTAATGACAGCAAAAAGTCAAACGGTCAGAAATTAAAAAAATAATTTAACTTTAATTTTCTGACATTTTTGATATTAGTGATTATTTGTTGTTGATATTTGCTACTTTTAAATTGTAAATTGTAATAATTAATTCAACAGTCATTTGCAGAGCAGCAATAATTTGATGTAACAAAAGTTTTAATGTGAAAATTAACAGTTTGATATATGAAATAACTTTGGTGTCGAAATCCAATTTTTATATATTTTGATCTAATGACAAATATATTATTACACATGACGATAGCAAAAGAACACATATTCACATTAATAAATATTCACAAACTAAAAAAAATTAAAACAATAAAAGAATAAATAAAATTAATAAGAATTCTTGAAATTTAGAGCTTAATTTAAATCTAGTTGTATTTATTAATTTGTTCTTTACACAATTGTTTTTTTATTTGTTGTTAATAGTTGTACATTTTAAGATTTACATTTTTGTATTATTAGATAATTTAACACATTCTTTGGTTTTGGGATCGTGACAAAAACAGTTTCTCACTAATATCTCAAATAATTAAAATTAATGAAAAATAGTTTCGAGTAAACTATTTGAAGAAAACCCAGTAAAATTACTATTTTTTATTTTCTTACCAATATGATAGCGGAGTTTGACATATTTAGCATTTAAATGTGTGTTTGTGTGAGTTGGTTCATAACCGCTCAGACCCTGCAGGTGTTTATGAGCGCTAACGAGTGTGCAACTGTTCTGTGGTTATTATTCTCTCTATTGTTCCATCTGATGTCAGATTCACCAAAACACACGGTGTGCACAAAGTCAGCAGACCGGGTGACATCATACCTTTCTCCTCTTCATGGGATGAAATGATGTGAGAGTCTAATAAGAAGCTCAGAGAGGTATTGAATAACGCGTTAGCCGTTAGCTCCCCGGCTGGAGTCCATCATGGCGGCCAAAGAGCAGACCGGCACCTACGGTGAGCAACACGCTGAGGCGGACGATCAACCTAAATGAGTTCATGTTGATCAGCCTCTTCAGTCTGCACCCCACGTCCCAAGTACTCAAGTTTTTTTTTTTGAAGCCTCGAGTTTGGCATTTTGTCTGTGAACGGAAGTGACCTTGGTAGCGACCTGTCAATCACAAGGTCCCCCCACCCTGAAGCATCCCCTTCTTTATGGTCTGTTTGACTCTAAATGGACCACAATTCAATAAATGAACATCACGCTGTATTGAAGAAGACTTAAAACTAGAGATTGAGACCATAAACTCATGTTTACAATGTTTACTGAGGGAATGAATCAAGAGAGAAGTAGAGTCATTTATATAGACTTCTATACAACCACACATGAAGCATAAACTTCTATACAACCAGAGAAGTCAGGAGAGAGAATGCAGGTTTCCAGACACTTTCACATTGGCTTCATGAACTGAAAACACCCTTAAAGGGTTCAATTTGTAAGATTAAAAACATGGCCAACTCCAAGACCGGACAACACCGTGGTAACGACCTGTCAATCACAAGGTAGCCACGCCCTAAAACATACCCCCTACTTTATCATCTATTTTTCTCTAAAAGGGACCGTAATTTACTAAAATGAACATTAATTGAAGAAGACTTGAAACTAGCGATTGCCGTTTACAATGAGGTAATATATATATATATATATATATATATATATAGGGTCATTTTCTTATAGACTTCTATACAATCAGACTTATTTTTGCAACATTAGCAAGAAAAGAAAACATCATTTGTGGTTCTATATTCTTTTTTTTTTCTTCTTATCTTCAAATATTCTACACAGCAAACCACAACGTGGCGTTTGTCCTCAGGCCAGAGGAAAGGGTCAAAGGTCACCAGAACCTTGAGTTGCATGTGAACTACCGGTGTTTTGGTGAATGTGGCTTCACGTGGTCAAAGGTCAAACCGTTGAGGCTCGGCGGCATTCGCTGTTTGAGGACACGAAGCTGTTGTTCTTTAAGCTAGGCCTGTCCCTCCATGCTCCGCCCCCCCCCCCCCCCCCCACTGTGATGTCACCTTTTGGGCCCGTGTGGACAGGTCGGACGGCTGCAGAGGTCAGCCGTCCTCCTCCTCCTCCTCCTTCTTCTTCTCCTGGTTAACTGTGCCCTCTGTTTTGGCTTGTAGGCTAACACAGGAACAGGAAGGGTTTTGTCCCGCTCAGGATTTGTTGTAAGCCGTCAGGTTTTCCGGGAGCTCAGAACTATGGTGAGCTTTGACTGACTTCATCAGCTCAAAAAAACTGGAATGATGCAAAAAACCCCGGCTTCTGGCAGAGCACCCCCCCCCTCCCCCTCCCCCCCCCCTCCCCCACCCGCCAGTAACAGAACTAGTAGATTTGTAAGTGAAGAAGAGACGGCGATGATGACGAAGAAGAAGAAGAAGAAGAGCAAACTGAGGTTTGAAGGTCGAGAATGTGTCTGTCAGGATGCTTCACTCTGATCTGCTGCTGAGACGCTGCTGGACCTCAGAGTTTCTCTCTCTCGCACTGTGTTTACAGTCCGGTGTCCATTATCAATACACTATAATACTATGTACGTATACTCATACTCTATGGTAATATATATATACGCCCTAATACTTAATATATAGTATCACAAAATAGGAGATGATACAAAACAGTCAGATACAACACTACTCAATAATATGACACTATACGTTCCAATATAATACGATATTACAATATTAAACTGTGGTCAGTCAGTATTATAGTATATATTATACTGTATAGGATTTACAATATCTAACTATGTTTTGATAATGATAATATTCAAATGCACCTCCGGTATATTGCTATACTACTGTATTTACAAATACAATATTATAAGATTATATAATACAGTACTATATATATATATATATATATATAAATATATATATATTACAGTGTACAAATACAATACTTTACACCGTACACTCTTCTATACTAAATAATGTGACATAATGTACTATTCTAACCTGATAATAATACAATAACTTTACTATAACATAAATACAATATTATACATGCAAACATATTTTTATATTCTACATGTGTGCAAATACTCTACTGCATTTGCACTATATTGTAAGATACGATGTAATAATATACAAAGCTTTACCATAGCATACTTTATATTTTTTATAATAACATCCTAACCTTTATTATGCTTTACTACTAGTGTACAAATACCATATTACGTCATGCTATACTGCTCTATATAGCTATATTATACATTGCTAACCTTTGCCGTACAATATACTACACTAATGTATTCTGTGTTAAGTGCACGCAACAATACATTATACTACAATATCACCTTATTGTGTGAGTGCTGATTGGCCGGTTGTTGGACTTCCAGTTGCTGTGAATTCAGAGGAACTCTGTGGTCCCGCCCTCTGCAGTGATTGGCGGCTCAGCAGTGTGTTGAGGCCTGCAGCAGGTTTCACTACAGCTCCAGTGTTACAGTGACTCCCAGCTGCTGGTCGCTGGTCAGCTGGTGATGATGGTGATGATGATGATGATGCTGCTGCTGCTGTCGCTGCTGCTACTACTACTACTACTGCTGCTGCTGCTGCTGCTGTGTAACACAGCTGTATCACTGCAGGTGCAGAGAAGCCTCCTCCCCTCCTTCCCAGTCCGTCCAGTCCTCTTGCCAGAGCTGGTCTGACTGGAAACACAGCGGACACTCTGCGTTGTATCTGCAGTCCGCCTGAGCTCTGCATGCACCGATGACGGCCCGTGGCATCTTTTTGCATGCGAGAACTAGCATGTTTTTTGGGGGGACTGACATGCATCACTTTGAACTTCAAGTTCTCTCCCCTCCCCCCTCCCCGCTGACGACCAATCACGGCGGGACGTTGTTGCGTCAGAGTGGCGGCGCTCAGTTGGTCTCGGACAGACAGGCGGTTCACGGGGGGGGGGGGGGGGGGGGGGGCTGTGAGAGGAACAGGGCCACCTCATTCTACTTCATGGGCTTCAGACTCGTCAGCTGTGCAATAATTAGCTCAGTTTTAATCAATCTCTTTGTTATCTGCCAATGACCCCCCCCATCCCTCCCCCCTCCCCAAAAAAGTGGAGAAATAATAATGGTTAACACCTTCACTGCACACAATATTCAAGATTACAGCACTGTAACCGCTCCGGTCTGCCAGCCATCAAACCTTGACCCAAATATGTAAAGCTCTGTGGGGGTTTTCTATCCCCAGTACTCGTCTTGCAAGGCAGAGCTCACTCCCAAGGCCGTTTGATCTCCAGCAAGCTCCGCCAACTCAACGCTTTCTAACCTTCGACCCAAACTCATCCAGTCTCACCGAGTCCCACCATTTCATCTGTTGGCGGCTTGTTGGGAGCGCTGCTCGACTTGGGAGCGTTCACTTCCTGCCGAGTTAAACACCAATTATTAGCGACTTAAAAACAAAATGAACCCCGACACCTGAATGACTAAACAACCCGAATCGAGAAGAAGACGAAACATGACGGCAGTACTTTTAATTTGATGGCTATCTTTAGATAAATGTGCTGTTTTCTCTTTGAATATTCCTCTCTTTCTGTTAAACCCTTCTTGAGAAATGATTAGGAAGACAAATCAAAACAAAATCAAACAAAGCGTTCAGTATTTTCCAGGTTTTCCCTCTGAACCGTATTTTTAAAGGGATAATTCCACGTTTAGTGAAACCTTCTCCTTCCTCTGAGAGGTAGATTTTCAGATTGATACTCTCATGTCTGTACGCTAAATATGATGCTACAGCTAGCAGCTGGTTAGCCTAGCTTAGCATAAAGAACGGAAACGGGCTGGGGGGAGACATTTAACCTGGTTCTATCCAAAATTAACAAAATCCATCTACCAGCTTCTCTAAAGTGCCACGATGAACGTGTTATATCTCGTTTGTTTAATCTTTAAGTGTGAAAACAACATGTTGTGACTTCACTGGGGGCTTCGTGACTCTACCTGGAGTCTAACCCAGTTGAATGCTGGTCGTAGCCAAGAACTAGTATGGCTCACTCACCCCCCCCGTAAACCCCAAATAAGCATAATATTTTTATACTAGGCAGGTGGATTTAGTTACTGTCGGACAGAGCCAGGCTATCTGTTTCCCCCTGTTTCCAGTCTTTATGCTAAGCTACGCTAACTGGCTGCTGAGAGAGGTATCAACCGGAGAGGAAAGACGTGAGTTTCCTAACGCGTCAAACTATTCCTGCCACTTTTAGAAAAAGAAAAAGTGAGAATAACTGTCAATAATTGTCAATCACCGTATTTTTAGCCCAGTGCCTTGTCGTCCAGGTGGATCATGTTGGGACGCCGCCTGCTAGTCCAGGTGGTCCGTTGGAGTCCGCGGCCGTCGGGTCGAGAGCAGAGTGTTCCGGCTGCTTCCTCCGCACTCATGATATTTGCTCCAGTTACTGCAAATACCATCACCCCCCCGAACCCCTCCTCTCTACCCCCACCCCCTCTCCCCCACCGGCCTGTAGCCTGATCCAGCTGAAGAATGGCTTCTCATGGCAGCCAGCCACCTCCAATGCCTGTTGTCATACTGGACTGCTGTGACCGTCCCGGCTACAGGGGCTGTGGTTACACTGGGAGCCTCCCAGTACCAAGATGATGTGTTTCATTTACTGACTTTTCTGCCTTTCTCCCAACCCCCCCCCCCCCTAACCCCGCTTCCCCCCCCCCCTCCCCCTCTCACAGATAAATGGCTCTTTTAAGCTGGGAGCTGCTCGTGTTCTGTCTGGCTGGCAGATGCAGTGCCTAGTCCCCGGCCTCCAGGACAACGCCAACATGAACGGGACGTCGGAGCAGGCCGACATCCTGCCGCCAAACTGCATGGTCAAAGACCGATGGAAAGTGGTGAGTCAGGACCCCCCCCCCCCCCCCCCCCCCCCGGCTCACCGCTCAGATTCTGCTGTGGTGCTGTAGAAGCCTTTAGATATGTAAAAAAGTTATCTATACATATTGTTTTCTTTTTCTTCATTTTTATTATTATTATTATTATTATTATTATTATATTATCAATATTATAATGCTTTTTATTTCTTTCTTTACATTTAAATTGTTTGATGCAATGTTGTATTATTTATTATTATTATTATTATAATATTATCAATATTATAATCTTTTTAATTATTTCTTTACATTTAAATAGTTTGATGTAATTTTGTATTATTTATTCTTATTCTAGTTGCAACTATGTATTTAAGTGTATTTATATTTATTCATTTTTTTAGAGTTTAAATCAAACAAATGACAGAAATGCACAAAATTCTTCGCCTAAAAATATGATACAATACCATATTTATAATGGTATAGATATTTATATTTATTTTATATAAAGATATTTATAGGATATAACGATATATAATGATGATAAAATGAGAGGTCGAAGTACTTTTTAAAGACGTTTTGTAGGAAATAACCGACAGAAACACAGAAAGCATCAAACTGCTGAGGAGACGTCACAGTTCAAATCCTTTTGACCGTTTCCACATCGTCAGACTGCAGATAGAAGAACCGTCCCGGTCCACATGGACCTCTTGTGGTTTATGTCAAAGTCACGGTGGCGCCGATGCATCAAGCAGGACCTCAAGGAAACCCGACTTCTAAAAATATGATTCATTCACGAGCCGTTTGATGTTTTTTTAAGGGAAAAGGAATTTGACCCAAACACAAAGGTGATGAAACACCGACTGGTGGTTAGGTACCTGTGGCTGGAAGCAAAACTAGTCATGTGACCTTTTTAGTTAAAGGGCTAATCCATATAAATATATGTAATTCATATTTTTTGGAATAAGACCGCTGTGATCCTTTGAGCTCCCTTTGGCTTCTGAAAATAAGAAGTTATATAATGCAGTTCCTGCGTCGGCCAATCAGATCGCAGCGCGGAGCCTGCGAGGCTGTTTGCACTTCAACGATCAATTTACTGCAAAAGCCACTGAACCGACTAGTACAACACACATATATATATATATATATATATATATATATATATATATATATATATATATATATGTGTGTGTGTGTGTGTGTATGTATGTATGTATGTATGTGGGACAAAGTAAGGACAAACGGAAGTGAAAAGAGGAAGAAAAGAAGGCCCGAAGAGAAGGAAAGATTGAAATACGGGAAGGAGGGAGGAAGTAGAAGATGGGAAGGAAAGAAAGAGGGCGATTATAAGAATAAGGGCTAAAAGATTGTAGAAAGAAGAACTGAAGATAGGAGGAACAAAAGAGGAGAAGAAATGTTTCCTGTTGTATTCTGGGTTTCTTTAAATGCTCAGATTTTATTTTATTTTGTATGAATTAATGCTTTTGACATGGAAAAATGGGAAGAGGGGAAACAAGGAGATCAAATGAAGAAGGGATGACGACTTCTTGTTCGAGACTGAAAACCAGAAGCTTTAGTTTCTGTTTCATTCGCGATGACACTGGGACCACCAGACCGAAACTGATCCGGAGTCTGTGCCGCTTCTTCCGTCCCAGCTGAAGAAGATCGGCGGAGGCGGGTTCGGGGAGATCTACGAGGCCTTGGACCTGCTGACGCGGGAGAACGTGGCGCTGAAGGTGGAGTCGGCCCAGCAGCCCAAACAGGTGCTGAAGATGGAGGTGGCGGTGCTGAAGAAGCTGCAGGGTGAGACGCCATCAACGCACATTTAAACCACGTTTAGGTCTGAGGGTCACGTTGGGAAGTACTGACATCGATTACAGAAGTAAAAGTTATAATACAAATATAGTCCTGCCTTTCTTAAACACCATGTACATATAAACATAAAGTAAGAAGTTAATTTTTACGATTTACAATTTAATACTAAAGAAAAGAAAAAGAAGAAAATAATCCTTATGCAGATGATACAGCTTTATATTTATATATATATATATGTATATAAAAAGCTGTATCATCTGCATAAGGATTATATAATTTTCATATGTGTGTGTGTGTATATATATATATATATATATATATATATATATATATGCATAAGGATTATTTTCATATATATATATATATAAAAAGCTGTATCATCTGCATAAGGATTATTTTCTTACACTCAGACAATGAAGACGCCCAATTTATCGTTGGTTTTACAGTGTGTCAGCTGTTGTGTTGATTTATAATATTTTACAGTGTGATTTACTCTCTGTTCTTTTTCCTTCCAGGTAAAAACCACGTCTGTAAGTTTATTGGCTGCGGAAGAAACGACAAATTCAACTACGTGGTCATGCAGCTTCAGGTGAGTCAGAGTGTGTCCGACTGCCCGCCGCCCGCTACATTAAGGCTTTTATTTTGAAGGGTATAAATACAATGAGATCGTAATAATGAGCTTATGACAAAGACTCGTGAGAATTGTAGTTTTT
>NC_046966.1:22535003-22542503 GCF_009769545.1 Cyclopterus lumpus
CGTTTCCTCTCCTCTGTGTCAGTTTCCTGTTAGCTCATTCGTCTCCTCGTCTCCTCGTCTCCTCGTCTCCTCGTCTCCTCCAGATGAAGTTTCAGATTTAGATTATTCAGAAAATGAAGTTGGAGTTCCGAGATTAAAGTCGCAATTCATAGTTTTCTCTCCGTGCCGTTTGTTTTATATATTCATCTGCCTCTTTTTCACAAAACTCTGTTTTTAAGATGATCTCTTACTGTTATTATTGATTTCATCTCGTATACGTTATATAATAAAGTTTTAACTTAAAAAGATATATATATTTTTTATATATATATATGTGTGTGTGTATATATATATATATATATATTTATTTATATGAAATATATATATATATATATATATATATATATATATATACATATATATAAGTTTTATAATGTTCTGACTGAGTTGTGTGACTTCATGTAAAACCTTTTACTTTCACATCAGTTGCACGACGTTCAGTTTTTATTGATCACCGATCATCACTTTCTTTTTTTATCAATGATTTATGTTTTCAGTGTTTCTACTTTCATCTCGTTGTGTTTCAGTGTTGTTTTTGTTTTTTTTTCCTTACAGTTTCCTTTGGACTTATGATTTTGACGTGCATGCCTCCCGTTTCTCCATCATCTCCATGGTTACCCAGGGATGTGAGTGGTTTCTATAGCGACAGAGGAGTCACGGGGCTGAAGGCCGAAGAAATTACCGGAAAGCGAAACCATAATAGAACCTGTTAGTCACCGTCAGAGATGAAAGTGCTGCTAATAATAAGACCACGCTGGTGTGTTCAGTGTAACTTCATCCGCACATTAAGTACTCGCATTATTACTTATTACATAGTTTTCTCTCACGTCAACCAGGAATGTTTCTAATGTTAGTTGATGTGGAAATCTGTAGCGCCGTCCAATCAAAAGCAAACCTCATGAGCTGTCACATGACTTTCTAAAAATACATATGACCTGAATAAATGTAAATAAATATATATATATATATATATATATATATATATATATATATATATATATATATACTGACAAAGCTAACGTAAGGTTAGCATGCTAATACCTGACCTGTTTAGGGTCAATTTGGAGACCAGTCCAAATATCTGACTTGAATATATATATATGCATATGTATATGTGTGTGTATATATATGTATGTATGTATGTATATATATACCAACTGACAATTAGTGGCTGTACATGTTTCCTAACATCTAATGTCAACATAATCTATACGTATAAATAGTCATAATCATCATAGTAACAGGCTGAACTTTGCCGTGAATGCAGAGTTGAGGCTCCAAAAAATTATGATATTCGAAAAATTCTAATATTCTTATATTTTAAAGTCATGTAATTCAGATTAAAGTTTCCCTGTGGCGTTGGTGCTGTGGAGCAGTTTTATACAGGTTCCTGCCAACGGTGTTATACTCCACTGACCAACAGGGGGCAGCAATGCACCAACAAAGAGAGAGAAGAAGATCGAGCGCGATTAAAAATGTTTAAAAAATCATCAATTCTACATGTTCTCGTCAAATTGACGTCAAAAATAAACGCGATGATGTCAGTGAGGAACAGACTGTAAACAAAACTTGTTGTTTGTTTACAAAACCCCCCCCCCCCCCCCCCCCCCCCCCCCCACACACACACACACACACACACACACACACACACACACACACACACACACACACACACACAGGGCGAGTGAATATTTCACCTGTACAGTAAATCCATTTATCCACTCTGGAGTCATGGCGCGTCTCCCAGTCGTCATGGCAACCTGAGCGCGTCATCGCATCCTGCCCACCACACAATAATGTCACCATGGAAACGTCCCGATGGAGCGTGACCCCCTGCTTCTGTTTGCGTCATTATTTGGTTGTTTTTGTGCGTTTTGGGTTTAATTCACTTTTGTCGACGCCAGAAACACAAATCGGATTAAAGGAAGCGGCACACCTTGGAGTTCATATTTATATATATATATATATATATATATATTTTTTTTATGTAAGTGATAATTATTCCTATTATTTGCTTCTCGTGATCACAGAATAATTATATGATAAACTTGGATTATAAGTGCAAAGACACAGCGGAGCGGGTTCTATGAACACAAATGTGTTTTTAATGAGTTTATAATGTTTATGATGCTGTTTTTACACACAGAGGCGTGACTTTTAAGTTTTGTTCGTCGCATTAAAGGTCCGTGGAAAGCCTGGCATTCATTAACTTATTGCATTTTCTTTAAATAGATTTAATTTATTGATCAATACATTAAACAAGGTAAACGGCTCTCGCTGATCAGCTGTCTGGCAAGAAGTAAATTAGACCAAACTTTTTATATACGGTTTTTAATTATGTTTTTATTTGTTGCATAACGTGAATTTAAAAAAATAAATCATAAGATTCATTTCCACCGGTCGTCGGCGAGTCCGCTGACTAACTTTTCTTGGTCTTGTGTTCAGCCGAGGACGGTGGCCGGCTTCAGAGGGACGGTCCGCTACGCTTCAGTCAACGCTCACAAAAACAAGGTGGGTGTGGCTCCGCTCTTTAAATCACAATGTAAATATTCAACGTTTATATTTTATATTATATTATATTTTTCGTGTGACCGCCAGCGGTAATTAATTAAATACGCCATGTTGCGAATGGATGACGCCACTAACGTGACCAACGACGCCCCTTGTTCCTGCAGGAAATGGGTCGCCATGACGACCTGTGGTCGTTGTTTTACATGTTGGTGGAGTTCGCCGTTGGACAGTTGCCGTGGCGAAAGATCAAAGATAAGGTCAGACTCGTTTCCCCTGAGAAGTACCTCCATGTACATGTACTACAACTGCAATAACCCGAATAAATTAAGATTATTCCATATAGTTTACTCCTTATGAACAACCTCTGTAAGCTCTGTAAACGCCGGATGTGGAAATAATAACTTGAATGTGAAGATTGTGTTTACTGCTTCTTCATGCTGAAAACAAAACAATCAGTTATTGCTGTTTTAATAACAACACACAAATGCACAGTTTCATTTTTCGCTGGTTTCTGTGGGTTTTTTTTAACGTACTTACTCAAACATGAGGACAAAAACTACTTCATAAGATGATCATTCGCCATATATATATATATATATATATATATAATACATACATACACACACAGAGAGATATAAGGTGGTAAAAGGATAAATAATTGTATATTTTATATCATATTTTATAGTATGTAAACAAATTTTAAAAAACAAGTAGAAACATAAAGAAAGAGCATCATTTAAAATATAGGGCTAAAATAAGACACATATATTCATCAGAATCAGAATCGGCTTTATTATACATGGAATTTGACTTAACACGTACGCTCTCATTGTACATACATATTTCAATTACAAATGACAGGATGAATATAAAAAGACATTAAAGACAATGTATGTACAATATAAATATTAGATATATTTAAAACGCATTAATACAGACCTCTACGTGAACCTTCATGAATTGCCTGCGGCTGAAAGTGATTTTAAATACTTCCGCTCTCCTCCAGGAACAAGTTGGTCAGATCAAAGAGCGCTACGACCACCGGATGCTGCTCAAACACATGCCTTCAGAGTTCAACATCTTCCTGGACCACGTGCTGGCTCTGGACTACTACACCAAACCAGACTACCAGGTGAGGCACCGTGAACGTGGACCGCTTCGGGGGGGGGGGCTGAGCGGCCGAGCTTGGATCCACGAGCGCGTCTTTTGTCGTTCTGTTTCCAGCTGCTGATGTCGGTGTTCGAGAACAGCATGAAGGAGCGAATAATCACCGAGAACGAGCCCTTCGATTGGGAGAAGGGCGGCGGCGATGTCACGCTGTCCACCAGCACCTCCACACAACCACAGCACAACACCCGACCCACCGCCGCCATGGTGGGGTAAGAACCAAACCGATCGGCCTCCATCAAGCTGGAGCTTCACCGGGAGAAGAAAAAGGATCGTCATTCGTCACGTCCGCACATGGTGACGAGTTTCTAAAAGAGTCTCTCTTGGTTCTCCGTCCTCAGAGCCCTCGTGACGCCGGTTCCCGGAGACCTCCAGCGAGAGAACACCGACGAAGTCCTGCAGGACGAACATCTCAGCGATCAGGAGAACGCACCCCCGGTCCCGCCCAGCCGGCCCCCCGGAGAGACGGGTGTCCCCAACGCCGGGGAGCCCGGAGAAGCCTGGGAGGACACGGACTTCAACCGCAACAGACTCAGGATCAGCCTGAACAAGGTTGGGGACCAGGTTGCGGATCACCTGGACTGAGTTGTTGTGTTTCGCTGTGTGTCACCCGGTGAAAACAATCACTTCCTGTCCTTCCCTCAGGGGGCTCAGGAGGAGGAGGTGAGTCGGGGGGCGTGTCCCGCGTCGCCGGTTCGAGGCGGAATCCCGGAGTCACCGAGCGGTCAGGGTCGGTCCTTGAGGTACCGGCGGGTCAACAGCCCCGAATCGGACCGCCTGTCTGCTGCCGAGGGCCGGGCCGACGCCTACGGACAGAGGTGATCTGAAACACCCTGGAGGAGCGTTACAGATGTTGGATCCACATTCACACGTCGACGAGTGAACTGGTTTCTTCGCTTGGTCCCAGCTGGTCCGTGAGAGCCTGGTGCTGATGCCGAGAACCAGTTTTAACGAGTCGTGTTCTCAAGATAGAAACCAAATTGGACCCGACATCATATTTAATCTAGATCATATAAGTCTAGACTTGGTAAAACCCTGGACCTGTAAAGAAAGAAAAGAGGCATATTTAGGCCTCTGAAAGGACTCGGCCTCAGCTTTGAAAGATAAATCGTTATACGCGGTGTCATTGGTCGGCACTCGGAGATCAAAAAAGGCTTTAAACTGACTATCAGTTTGCTTATGAAGCCTTGACCATAATTATAGCTTGAGAGTTGACTCCTGGGTTTTGTTGGTCTTGACCGGTCTTCTAGTCTGACTCGCTCCCTGTGTCTTCCAGGTCCAGGATGGACATCCTCGGCTCTCCGTCCCGTCACGTCTACTCCTCCCAGCCGGCTCAGATGCTGTCCGTCGACCCCGGTTGCCGCGGCGACCGGCAGGCCAGCGGCCGGCAGGAGGCGTCGGTGGCGTCGGCCGACCAGGAGGCGCACAGCAACGCCTTCATCCGCTCCGTCCCGCTGGCCGAGGAGGAGGACTTCGACAGCAAAGAGTGGGTGATCATCGACAAAGAGGCGGAGCTACGGGACTTCCAACCGACCACGTCAGGAACCACTGACGAGGAGCCCGAGGAGCTCCGCCCCCTGGAGGAGCAGGAGGAGAGGAGGAGGCTCAGGGCAGCAGGTAGGAGCTTTTGTATACACCTGGGAAAAAGAAAAAAAAGATCCTTGCAGGGGTGGCAGGATTCATATTTTAAATACTGGATGTAATTCTACATCAAAGGGTTGCACTTTAAACCTAAATCTCACTCTCAGGCGAGACTTGACTGGTGGGCAAAACAGCGTTCTACTAATAAGTCAGATAATAGGCGCAGGAGGTGTTTAGCCTAGCTTAGCACAAAGACTGGGGGCAGGGGTGGACTGCTAGCCTAGCCCCTAATTTATCAGCATATTCGTTAGCTAACGAGCTATTTAATGTGTCCATGGTGCACTCTGCTAGTTTAAATGACAAAAGTTCAGACAACTCCGCTTCGCCTTTAGGTTCAAACTCAGGAGATCCCAGCGCTAAGATAAGATAAGATAAGATAAGATAAGATAATCCTGTATTAGTCCCGCAGTGCAGTAAACTATTGCTAAGTCCTTGTTGCGTTACTATTTCTACACCTGTTCAAAGAACGTCGTAAAACATGACAGACAGACTTGGAAATGTTGGGAGCTAGGCTAACAGTTTCCTACTGAATCCAGTCATTATGCTAAGCTAGGCTAACTACGTCTCAACGAACCACCCCGTAAATCTTTGTTGTAGGAAAGCCCGAAAGTTACTTTCTGCAAGCTAATGTTTAGCGACATTAAATTAATATTTATGTCAATACAAAATGGATCGGTATGGACTTTCGGCCTCTTGTAACTCTGGTTAACGTTTTGCTTCCCTGCAGGAGGGGAGCTGGTGGTTCGTCCAAAGACCCACACCAGGGACAGCAGCCGGGGGATGCTGACGTTGACGGAGGAGGAGGCGTCGAGGAGGAGCGGCGGGAGCCCCGTCCAGTCGCCCTGTCACTCGCTGCCGTCGGGACGCCCCCGCCGGAGAGAGTCAGAGCCCAATGGACCTCAAAGACCGGTAAGAGACCCAGCCAGCCAATCAGAGGAGAGCTCAGCTCTCCGGTGTTGGCGGACAGATGAAGAAGAGGACGGCTGTCGTACCAGACGCCGCCACGCGGGGGCGCTCTGCAGCAGCTGCTCCGACCTCGTTCATCTGTCGGTCAACACGCAGCTTTCAGGGGACAAATCCAGCGTGACGGGAGGTTCAGCTCATTTCCCCGATTCCCCTTTTCTTCTTTTTACTTCACCAAATTTGGACCGAGAGGTTGTCGGTTCGATCCCCCGGGCCCTACAGGATAAATCAGTGACAGAGAGTGTTAGGAGTGAGGACACCTAAGAGTTTAAACTTTAGGTGTACTGCACGATTTCCTTACCTGAAATTAGATCTCAGAGTCAGATATTTCTGGAAGCTGTAAAATAATTTGGTGATGATTTAAATCAAGAAATATCTAATTAGAGAATAAGTATAACTTTCCCTCCTATTGTCTGTGACACACAGAGAGTCTCCAGGTCACCTGACCTGCTGCATGTGCGTCACATACAGAGAGCTTCGTCTTTCTAATGAGCAAAAAACAAACATCTGGACTCGTGCTGGATTTGTCCCACAAAGCTGTCGCGGTAACGACGGGCGGACGGGCTCCCGCGGGGGGGTTCGTCCGCAGCCGAACGTCTCGTCACATGAGGTCACATGAGGTCACATGAGGTCACATGAGGTCGTTGAACCAGCAGCAGCAGCCAAAAGGTCCTCTGGTAGAAATGAACACTGACTTTCAGAAAGGAGACGCGGCGATGAGATTCTGCACCAGATACTTGGAAGTGCGTGTTGCTCCTCAGCTGGAAACCCAAAAAGTTAGGAATTGATATATATATATATATATCATTTTTGTTATTTCACATGCAACAAACGTCACAGAAAATTGCAGTTCTGACACAGCAGGTTCAGTTTTTCCCAATGTGTGTACGTACTTATGGTATATTTGAATGGTATATTTTTCTAATGAGAAGATCTAGAAGTAGATTAGTTTAGCATAATTGCTGGAAAAGGGAGGAACGCGGCCAGCTCAACAGTTAACAGTTGAAGTTATATGTAGAACAACAAACCGTATGTAACATGTCGGTGAGCTTCAGGGGAGCTGACAGGTGTATTGTGTTGCCATTGGACAGAGCTGGACTAGTTGTTTACAGTCTTTATGCTAAGCTAAGCTAAGCTAACCTGCTGCTGGCTGCAGGTTCATGTTCACTGAGGGTGGAA
>NC_046966.1:22545003-22580003 GCF_009769545.1 Cyclopterus lumpus
TCCTTAATTCACTAAAACGTAATGTTGCGATTTCTTTTTATTATGGCGAAAAGAAAGCAATAATCTTTCAGGGCGTCTTTATTAAAGGTAATAAAAATTCAATAAATACAGATAAAAGAGATCTATAAATATTCAATAAAAATGTACGTTTATGGCTAAATTCAAAGAAAATAAAGAAGAATAAAAAAAACGGTTGAAAGAATATAAATACTTTCAAAAGTTATTTTTCGGACTAAACAATTAAAAGGTTCTGATGCAACAACAAGAGCTACAATGAAGGAAACGGCATCCTTAAAGAACGTTGTTATGGAGGACCAAACCTGACTATTATGGGAAAATAAACAGAATAAATTATATATTACATCAAGCAGTAAAAAGTGCTGCCAGCGCCACAATAAGACCGATGCAAAGTCTGTCCTCTGGGTGGCGCTACAGCTAAAAATGTTAAATGTATTTAATACATTTCTGTATTTATTTTTTCTGTGTGTGTGTGTGTGTGTGTGTCCTAATATGCTCCGCTGGTTTTAATGGGAAAAATTAAATTTTCGCATTTATTTTTTTCATTTTTACTTTCACTTTAGGATTTGTATTTAATTTTCCTGCCGAAGAATTTTTCTCTTTCTCCTTCTTCATTTGTGGGTAATTGATTAATAATTATTATTATTTTTTTTACATTTTATTTCTTTACTCATTTTTGCTTATTTTTCAGTTTATTTCTACGTGTGAGTTATTCATGCCCTCGTTTATTCATTCACTAATAAGTCAGGTTTTGGTCCTCCGTTCTTTGCTGACTGCTGTTTACAGACTGGACGTTATAACACTGATACTTCTTTATAAGTGCTTTATAAATAAAATGCATTATTATTATTATTACTTCACTTTATGTGCACAAATCCGGGTTTTTAGTCATATTTTAGACTCCGCCGCCGGCCATCGAGGACTGCCATTATCTCTTTTTTCTTTCTTTTTTTTTTTAAACTCTTCTCCAGTTCTTCCCCTCCCCCCTCCACATAACTACTGACGCCTTTGCCCCCCCACCCCCCTACCCCCCTAACCTATCGCTTTAAAAGTACACCGTATTTTCGAGTTTGACTCACCTGAGGAGACACAGAAAAGAGCGAGGGCGCCATTGGGACAACACAAGAAGAAATAAAGTGATGTTTCGGGGTAAGCACAGTTTAGGAATAGTCCTTTACCTCTGTTCTCTCACTCAAGTTTCTGTTCCTCCTCTTCCTTTTCCTTCTTGTTCAGACACATTTCCTCCCTTCTTTCTCCTCCGTCGTGTGTCTGTGTTTTGTGTGCTTGATGACTCCATCTCTCTTTTGTGTTCCCCCCGTTTTTTGTTTTTTTTTTTGCATCTCCAATAATAATTTATTTAGTCAAAAAAAAAAAAAAAAAGCTCAGTGTCAGTTGTCCAGGCTCAGCCTGTTGTAGACTAGCGAGCTTACAGTATGTGCAGTGTTCGTGCTGGTGTGTCCTTTTAAACTGCTTTTTTTATTTTTTTATTTTTATTATTGTGGGGGGGGGGGGGAGGGGGGGTATTGTCATCACCATTTTGTCCAGCTAGAGGGATGCTAGTCTGACCAATCTGGCAACCCACTCAGCTAACAACCTTTTTTTCATAGCTCCTAACTAGTGTCTGATAGCTGTAACTGTAGACAGAGATTTACACCAACACTCCCTCAGCTTCTCCCCCGAGGCTCCGCCCCTCGCGACCTTTTGACCAATCGGCCGAAAGGCTTTAGACGTGTGAGAGCGCCAATCAGCTCTCTCCTGTCTAACGCCCGGTCAGGGAGGGGAAGGAGACGAGGGAAGGAAAGTCAAATCGGAGTGTTGGGACGTAGCCGTAGGAAACATTCAAATACAAATACATTTAATATGTGGTGAAGAGTTTTTCCCTCCTGCTAACCTCCCTCCCCTTCTCTCTGATTGGTCTGTTTTTTGGCAGTCGGAAGACGACCGGCACCAACCGCGGCCCAATCAGCTGAGGAGGCTGGCCTCCTACGTCTTCTCCTCCTCCACCCTGGAGACGGAGCAGTATCCCCACGGCGGAGGAGGCAGCTTCATCCAGAGGAGCCGCTCGGCCGAGAGCAGCCCCGCCCACATCACCGCCGCCAACGCCTCGCTCCGGCGGCGGCACGCCGGCACCCTGCCGACGCCCGGCAGCCCGCGGAGCAGACACTCGGTGCTGAACGTGTCGAGGACGCAGCTGCAGCAGATGTTAGCGAAGCTCATGAACAAGAACAACAGCTGAGAGACGGACTCAGAACACGTAGACACACACACACACACACCCGTGACGTATACACACACACACACACACACACACATGCGCATTAACATGGACAGACTGTAAATGCAGAGTCGGTCAAACCAGGTTTTTGGGGCCCCGGGGCAGACCCGCATCCTGGTGCCCCGGCACATGAAAGATCCCCGAAACTGTAATTTATTAAGGGGAGCAATGAACACTTGTTTTATTTTTTATTAATCTGTATAGATCTTTAAAAATGTATTTCATGTGTTCACAAAGAGTCCGAAGTGACCAATTAAATAAAGATAACACTCAATGATTTGGTCGAACATAATTTGTTAAAGGGCCAGCGTGTAGCATTTTTGGGGGAATCTATTAGCAGGAATGGAATATAAGATTCATAACTATCTTTTCATTAGTGTACAATCCCTAACTTTAAAAAAAAACAAAAAAACATTGTGTTTTCGTTAGCTTAAAATGCTACATAGCCCTCTGTCTACATAGGGAGCAGGTCCCCTCTCCACGGTGCACCGTCACGTTGCTACGGTAGCCCAGAAGGGACAATAACCAAACACCGGGAGCCGTCGTGTGACCCGCCGCTGCTCCTAAAGTAGTGTCGTTCCGGTCGGGTCGGGACGGCGTCCGAGTGCGGCGTCGAGGTTTCGAACTCGCGCGTTACTCGCAGTCTATTTAAGGGAGTTTTATTCAGCTGCAACAATGGCGCTGGATGGATACCAAACCCTACACACTGTCCCTTTAAATCCTCTTTAGTTTGAAAAGCTGGGAGGATTTGTGGTCAAAATCAAAAGGGTTCACCTTTTTAATAATAAGATAAAGACAAACAGTTAATTCTGTAGTTGTGCTGGTTTAGCGCCACCTGGTGGCTCTGCATATACAAACACATACAGAGACGGATAATAAACCACACGTGTGAATCAAACGCAACAAAGCCATACGACGGGCGCACAGCAGCACCGCTGTGCTGGTTAACATGTAGTTTCACACACACACACACACACACTGACAGTCACACACACACACTCACGTAGCTCCGCCGACTAGCAGAGGAACTGAAGAAGAGGAGAAAACGGGAAATATTTTCCATGCAATAAACTCTTGAAAAGCCTCTCTGGAAAAGCTGATGTTGCACACGAGCTGGCAAAACCGGAGGGAAATAATGTGAAACTTAAGAAGAAAAAAAATAATAAATCTCCTTCTTGTTTCTGTGAAGAAGAGGAAACTCGAGTGAGGCTGCTAACAGACTGTTAAGCTTTACGGTGTTTGTGCATTTTATTTCATTTTAATTTTTCATTTGTTTTTCTGCTTTTTAAGTGAAGGAGCGATCGTCGAGGAATGCAGGTCGTCCCGGCGATCAATTTATTTATTTTCTTCTTCTTTTTTTTTTTTTTGCACCGAGACTTTGGAGTCGGCGTTTCCAATCATCGTTGTCCACCGAGCAATACACTTGACACCGCTTCACCGCACGTCCTCACCGACACAAAACCAGTGGTCCAAAAAACGTCTCGCTCTGATTCATTAAATGTTTTGTGTGAAGAGAGAAGTGTGAGTTTTCTCTGTGAATAAAGGGGTTTTCTGAAGGTGTGGTGGGGGGGGGGGGGGGATCTCTAAACTCGGCCTTTAAGACAAACACTGTTACCGGGTCTCTGGGGGGCAGAAGTACGGTGGCCCGCAAGTGCAAATATTTCACAGGGACAAACAAGAAGAAGAAGAAAACAAACAAGAAAACACAGTAACGTTTTATAAAATAAATAAGCAAGAGTGAAACACACGTTGACATTTCATGAAACGACGAAATAAAAACCCCCGCAACCTTTTCACCGAATCGCTTAAAAAAACTCAACAACGATGCGAGCTGAAAACAAATTAAAGGACGTCACGGTAACACATTTTATATAAATGTTTCACAAAACACTAAAAAAAAATAACTAAAAAAACACTCCCAAAAAAAATTGACCCTATAAACTACACGTTATTCAACCCGAGAAATAAACATAAACAAAGACATATTTTTGCAAAAACAAATTAACAAACAAAACTATTAAATAAAAAATATGAAAAAAAAAAAAAGAAAGAAACTTGTGACAACCTCTCACAATTCTGTTGCTGAATGTAGTAATTGCTAATTTTTTGTTAGCTAATTTCTGATTTATACCCCGGACTGTTGTCTTTCGAGGGCCTCCATGTAGCGGAGACGTCTCTTTGCATTTAAAGCGTTCAGCATGACACTTTTTTTTTCTTTTTCTAATATGATGCAGGAAAAGCTGTCAAACATGACGTCACAGAGAGGGAGATATCGAGCCGTTTTCAGTGGCTGTTGTTTTGTGCAGGATATAAAATAGGGACACAAAGACGGTTTTCTCCCAAACGTTTGCTTCAGTCGTTCATGCTCCCCAGAGGAGGAACCTCTCTGGCTTCGGTGATCCGAATGGCGGCGTCATCGTCCGCATGTTTGGCTCAAGCCTTCCAGAGAGCTGCTGGCTTAACTGCAGACTCTTCACCCGGAGATCAGCATTTCATGATCAGCTAATATGCAGACGACTGTGTAGTATTCATCGGGGCTCGTGGGTTCTTCGTCAGGAGACACCGACTCCTCTGGCGGTCGGGGTCGCGTCGCGGTCAAAAAGCACTTTAGTGAAGTCGTAAAAATGTCCAGATGATGAGTTTTGGAAACCGTGTGAAGACCTCCGCCGCTCAATGCTTCAAGGAGGTCTTTCGCGGGGGTTTAATTCGTCGTCTGCGTCGTTCCACGTTCGGACGTTGGCGTTCGAGTCTCAATCCAGATCTTCCAGAGGACGAGGTAGATCCCTGTTTCATTCATAAGGACGGTCGATTAGAAATGCAATCAGTGAGATGCATTTTCTTTCGTCGCTGCTGGAGGAAGATACTGTGAGGTGACCGTCGGATCGTCTCGCTTTCGGCTGTCGAGTCGGCAGCTGTTTGGTGTTTTCTGGGCAGTTGCTACTGTTGTTTTTTGGCTTTTTTTTTACTCGGAGCAGGCGGACCTCGTGGAGCGCTGCAAAGGTGGTGCAACGCTCATCTGTGGAGCAGTTGTGTGTGTGTTGTTGTTGTTTTGTTTTACCAGTTCCTGACATCCAGCCGCGTCTTATTTCCATTGCGCTTCCTCTTCCATCACTATTTTCTAACCGCTGGGCTTCATTCACTGTTGCACTTTATCACTAAGCCGATTGGAGGAGGGAAGAGGAGGAGGAAGAGGAGGAGGTGGGGGGGGTCTCACTGTATGGATGCAAAACACGGATGCAATAAGTTGGATGTCGAGAAACAAAGAAGAGATTTATTTGAATGGACGCTTTAATGATTTTTAAACATTTTTTTAAAACCATTTAAATCCGTTTTTTTTATTTTTTATTATTATATTTTCTTTCTCACGGGCAGCTCTTGGTTTCAGTTCATTCCGGTCAAAAATCAAACCTGCAGAGACTTAAAAAAAAAAAAAAAAAGAAAACATGATGCTGACGTAGCAAAAGCTTCAGCCGTGACGGAGTATCTGCCTTCAATTGCAAGTTAAAATTCGACAGAAGTGAACTGAGAACAATGGCCGCCAGAGTTAGGAAGGAAATCAATCTGATGGGAGAATTAAAAAAAAAAAAAAAAGCCTTTTTAATGACATGAAATAAACCACCACTGTAATCCCATAATAACTCCGCTAGAGCAGAGCGAGGGCGTTTCCAATTTCCCAGCGCAGTGCGACACATTTTCGGTCCATTTCACAAGCAATGAGACGGAATTCAATTACAGCCGGTGACATTTGTAATGTACGGCAAATGCAATGTAGCCAGGGTCTTGTGTCACGTGTCGGACGTGTGTTATCTGTTGTTTTGAGGGGAAAAGCACCTTCACGCAGTCTCCATTTAAAAAAAAAAAAAAAAAAATGGTTGTTTCTCGTACATTTTATGAGAAGGACGTCGCCAAAAATTGTATTTTGGTGGTTTTATTGTGTGAGCAGCCGGACGTTGATCTGATCTTTTGGAAATTTTACTTTCAACAACTGAAAAAGCACCATGCCCCAAAAAATAATACCCAACCCATTCTCAACTCTTAAGCCCTCATTGGGCGTTGCACTTACCTTTGGACTGGCGTGGAAGAAATACTAAAAGAACAAAAATCAAGTTTCTAAAAGTCTGTCCAGCCTCCAGGTTTCACAGGTCTAACTATCGTGGCTGCACACTTTGAATGAGACGAACGTCTCACAACATAACAACAACAACAACAAAAAAGCCAATTAAAGCGAAGCCCGATGATTTGATTTAAAAGAACATTGGGTCTTTCGTCGTGTTGCAGAAAAAGACTCTTTTCCCAAGAGTCTCCGGTACTTTGAATGAGACGTTTTGTCCTCAAAAGAATCTCGTTCCATCAGTCTTTCTGTAGAAGATCTGCAAACATGTTGCGAGGTCCTTCTTTGTCGAGTCTCCGCCGTGTCAACGATCAGAACAATGAGCCGTTGTGATCGTTTTCAGGGGCCGGGGGGGGAAACCCCGTTTTGACGTTTCGGCTAACGCCGCTCCAAAGCAGCGCTCTGTGGTCCGCCGCTTTGAAAACGTCGTGACTTTTTATTCCCGAAAGTCAGAGCTGTGTCGCCTGAACGATTTTTTTTTTTTTTTTAAAAGAAGAAGAAAAAAAGCGCGCTTCGCGAGACTTGCCTTGGGGCGGCCATTTTGTGTTGTGTTCAAGGGCTACATTATTAAGTAAATATGCACCGCTCCGCTGTTTCCGTTGCGCTTGAGGCGCTACCATCCGCTCGGGCCTGAGCCCGTCCCTCCGTGCCCGAGGTTCATCCGACGAGGAGAACGACCTCTGTTTTTTTTTTTGCTTTCATGCTGCTTCGCGCCGACTTCAGGACATCCGCTCCCCGTTTTTATATTTAGCGTAGCGTTACAGAACAACCACTTAGCGAATGTACGAAGTGGACTAGCTGCTAAACTTTATTTTGCACGCCTGCAAAATGATTCACCCACCGTACAAGATTGTCACTGATACACGTCAATGTTTTTTGTCCCGTGTCACCGCGAGCACATTCGGTTAGAGACGGGCGGTGGAGCGCTTTGAGTGTGCGTAATATGCTGACGAAGCGCTTTTAAAAAAATTTAAAAAACTACAAAAAAAGGAGACGGTACGTCGTAACAAAGAGACTGTTTACCGACTTGTCGCCACTCTTTGCATGAGATCTACTGTTTGTACGACACGCACCTCTGACTGTAAAATGACTAAAAACAACAATGTACTGTAATTACAACGATAAAAACACAGTGAATATACACCTCTGACTGGAAAAAAAACAAAACGTCTGTGATTTCTTTTTGCTGTTGTAAATAATTCACACTGCTACTGGAGGGGGATACTCACGGATCAGAGGCGTGGAGACGAGAAGCAGCCGGAGCCTTTTTTCTTGCCGTCGCATCTTTTAAATTCTGCAGTGTAGAAGTGAACATTCACATCCAGTGTTTTGGTTTTGTTGAGGAAGTCGTGCTGCTTGATGCTTTTAAAAACATCGTGGACAGCTCTTGATTATTTGTCTGTTTGAGTCGACAGTTCTGGACGGATGACATTTTTTTTATGGCTTATTTTTTAGCCGTAGGATTTGATTCAACAACATTAGTGGTCGACAAAGAGCTATTTCCTTGATTTGTGCAGCACTTAAACCAGTTTACCTGTTCCACGGACCATTACAAAGATTTAACTTAGTTAATTTAGTCACTATAGTCTCTGAGAATTATGGTCAAAACAACTGAATTAAGACCCAGGATCTCAAAAAGGCTGAAATTTATCCTTCAAACCTTTCGTGCAAAGACATAAAATACTTTATTCTTGTAAAATTAATCCAACTATTCGCTCAACGAAGCTCAGAGTTTCAACAAATTGACAAAATATGTCCTTGTGTTGCTCAAACTGAAAAATGTGGTTTCAGTTGATTCGAGCAAGTAAATATTAAACTGTAAAGTTGTAAAGTGATTTGTTGATTACAAATTCCCGATGTGTAGAAGTTTCAGTCTTTTTAGATGCGATGGTAAACAATAGTACGGCTCAGTGGTCCGAATTTAAAAGTTGGCGGTTGAAAAGAAATCCCACATTTTAAGGATTTTATTAATTGCAAAAATTACATTTCGGCGACTTTCCTCAAAACTAGACGAGTGCGTAGTCAGAACTATTAAAACTCGAGTCCCACAAACATTTTCACAGTCTGCCACAAAACATTTATACCTCATGAGTCACACACTAGAATTATATACATGTAAAAAATGAATAAACTGTATTACCCTCCTTCCACACATCCATTTTATTGCATATTTGATATGTTAGTGGTGATCTTTATGGAATAACAGGGTGACATTGTACAGGTAACGTGTCTGTAAAGAGAACAAAAATGCGTCGTGTCTTTTAAAAGTGAACTTAAGTCTCCATGTTTGTTTGATTCAGGCCGTGTGCCCCCCATGCATCCGTAAATGAACCTGGCGTGTCACTAATAGTTGATTCTCAAAAGGAACATTTAGATATTTTAGTTGTTTTCCTTCAGAGAAGATGAAGAAGATCTCTGTGTTTCCAGTACAGAGAGAGAGAGAGGTCCAGGACTTGTTTAGCCTAGCTTAGCATAAAGGACGAGAGTGGGGGGGACTGCTAGCTCAGCGACCACCTTTACAACGAGCCAATCAGCAGGTTTGGGTTAACGTCAGAGTGAGGACAATGAGTTCAGGACTGGAAACAAGAAACGGTTGGTTTAACAAAATAGCTCCAATGCTAATTGCTGCTAAAATCCCATTGTGACCAGGCTTTGCGCTAAGCTAAACTACGCTAATCTAAACACGTGCGCTTGCTAAAGCGAAGGCGCGTTCTGGCGTGACCACAAAAAGTGTTTCGTAAAAAATGTCTGAATGTTTTCTTCAAAGTTTTTTGCAATAGCAGCAGAGATTCTGTTGTCCGGGTAAAGAGGACTGAGGAGCTCGCAGTGTTAGTTCAGTGTGACGATCCGTGAGTGTCTTTCACTCGTACGACACATGTAAGCGTTTCTTTTCGTTTTTCTATCACTATACGATTGTACAGTACTGCTTGTATAATTTACAGGTAAAGCATGTATTTTAAACTTTTTGTAAATCCAAATGATAAGTGTACATATATACAGAAATGTAGAAAGTAAGTAGGTTTGCAGTTACTCTCTAATAGCATGAACATTAGCGGGGTTTAGTACGTATGTACAGGCTGTATGTTAAATCTTTATGAAGGGAAACACTTGAAAATCACCTGATATCAGACTGCGTGCTGTCTAAGGATAAACTCTGCAATGCATTTTTTTCGTGCCTTTTATATCAATGTATGTAATCTAGACAATCTTGAAAAGCTTGTGTACAACCAAAATGACATTAAAATGGTTTTGGGGGAAAATACATCAGTTCCTGACGTCTTTCTTGCTGGGGGAGGGGTCGTTAGCGGAAACCCGGTCGAGTGCCACGCGTGTGCGAGACGATCTTTTCAACAGAAGTGTGTTTGCAAACTTTAACCAACCTCAACCAACACAATCTACTCATTGTTGAAACCAACAAGTATCCAATTGTAAACGTTGAGCTCTGATGAAACTGTATTTGAACTAAACTGATATTCGTTGGTATTGATTTTATCATCTTATTGTCGCTGTCTTCTTTCTGTGTGTGTGTGTGTGTGTGTTTGCTCACGAGTGCCTTCAGCTCATTGGGATTGTGAAACTATGTCCGAGCGTTATCGGCGAACTCCTTCCGACATGTCTTTGCCCAATCTTTGTTATCTTGTCAATAGATTCGGTTGTAACAATAAAGACTGTTGATGGGTTTTTTCCAGGCGCTGTCGCCCACGGAGCAGAGCAACCAGTCACCGCCGTCCCCGGACTATCGTACGAAGGGCCAGAGCGACGAGAAGGAGCACTTCCACATCCTTCCTCAGCTCCAGGCCAAGAGGGCCGACTTCCTCACCGTCATGCTCACTGGCACTTTGCCTCAGCGCCGGAGCTTCGCCGCGGCGGAGGAAGAAGTCCAGGAACCTCCGGGGCCGAGGGACGACGACGTCACGAAGAGCGAGTCCAACAGCGAGGCCAGCCAGAAGAGCACCGAACGCAGCCAGGACGCCGCGCCCTCAACGCTCATGGCCGAGGACCAGAGGGGCCAAAGGGAGCACGCCTCGGCTGCCGACGCGGACCCCGACCTGGAGGACGCCTCCAAAACCCTCGTCCTCTTCTCGCCCGGGGACACTCGCAAGTCTCCCTCTGGAGATCACGTCCTCGAGGGAGAGCTGGCCACGCCGTGTACGCTCAACTCCCGAACCGACCGCCTCCTGGTCGGGGAGGCGGTTCCGCCTGAACCCTCCGAGACCGTCCGTCTGTCCCTCGTCCTGCGGTCGGACCTGAGGCCGTCCACGCCCATCGCTCCTGCGTCGCCGCCCTTCACCAAAGTCGAGCGCACTTTCATCCACATCGCCGAGACATCACACCTCAACGTCATGTCGTCCAACGGTCACTCCGCCAGGGAGAGTCTCGGAGTCTCGGACCGGGAAGTCTCGGCCATCATGAAGGCTTCGGCGGAGGAGGAGGAGGAGGAGGAGGAGGAGGACGCCGGTGAGCGAGGGGCGGCACCAGAGACGCAAGAGTCTCCAGAGGAGTCGGTGCCGGAACAAACCGCACCAGTTGACGAACACCTCGAAACTGAGAATGGTCCGTCAATCGTTCTGGTCCAGTCTTTTGAGGCCGTCCCAGAAGCCGTGGCACCGGTTCATGAACACACAGATCTGTCGCAGGAGCCTAAGAAACAGCCATTATCCGGTGAAGAAGCCGCCGAGCTTCAGACAACCGGATCAGAACTGCCGGCTTCCACGAAACCTCGGATCCGAAGCCGAATCCCGGTGCTCGTCTCCGAAGAGGACTCAGGCTCTGAACGGTCCTCCTCCCTTTCCGCTCGGGCTCGGCTCCAGCAGCGGGCCAGGCAGCTGGACTTGGCCCGCATGCTGGTCCAGAAGCAGCAGGGTCGCTGGATGAGGAAGAGGATGATATCCGGGACGTCGTCGTCCATGTCCTCTGGGGACGACGAGCGTCGGCGGGCTTCTGAAACTCTGTCCACCACCGGCTCGGAGGAGGACACGCATACCTTGGACGAGTCCAGGAGGAGCTCCCGTCTCAAGCCGACTGAGGAGCAAGGCTCCAAGGAGTGCAGGAGCAGGATCCCCAGGCCCGTCACCCCCATAAAGAGGCCGTCGGTGGGGCTCGCCGCCGCCGCTCCATCTCCTCTCTCCATGCCGGACTCCAGCACTACCAAAGGAGCATCATCCTTCACCAACGGGTATGACTCTGTTCCTCCTGTTGAGTGTCTGCACGTTTTGGTTTTGTAGTCGATCGATTCGATATTTCTATCTAGAATTTCCAAAGAAATAACACCTTTTTTTAATTGTATCCCCTGTTCCACAGGAATCCGAAAATTGGACTAAACACTCAACGGAAATCCAAACCTGTCACACCCAGGTCCTCCTCCTCATTCGCCCGTCCGTCTGCCGGCCCGTCCGGCAGCCCTCGAATGCCCCTGCGAGTCCTGTTTGGAACCCGCCGCAGCCTTAGCTCCAACCACTGCAGGACTGACAGCCCCTCCCCTCAGAGAGCCTGTCCGTCCAGGCAGCCCCTCTCGGTTCGAGCCCCAACTGTCCCCGTGCTACCGCCCAGGACTACAACGACCATGCGGCGCAGCGCCTCGCAGGAAGCCACCGTCCAGACCTCCTATGGCACCGCGCCCGCCAAGAGCAGGCCGAAACCAGCCGGTGCAGCTAAGGGGAAGCCGCACGCCAAGGAGAAGGCGGTGCCCGCTAGATAATACAAAGAGACTCATAAGCTGAGAGATGTTTGTGTATAATCAGTCTTCGGACAAGCTACGCCTCAAAGGTTCTCACCTGATTCCATATTAGACTGTGATCTTACAATCACCTCCTTCAATTCATTTAATGTACACAGACATCTTAATTATTTATTTTTTTCCAAGGACAGCTTGCTGAATTATCTTCATGGGCTTCCAGTAATCTAGACTTGAGTGTCGTACAGGAGCGTCGTTGCCATGGTGCTAAGGATTCGTCTGCTGCTCCCCTTAAACCCGGCGATTTAACTGGTTTCTGGAGCTGTGACATCACGGCCTCCCAACAGGTCCAGTTTCAGAAACACTCACCTTACACAGTACTCCCAGCTTGTCCACAGCTACGTATACTACTCCTCTAGTACCCTGCTTGGTTGCATGGTGAAGTATATCACAAATGCATTTAAATCTGTAAACGGAAAAAAAAATAAAAAACATGGACAACAATCTGTACCTTTTTTTTTTTTCTTTTTTTTAAATTATTATTTGATATAGTTCTCCTCTTCCTATTTGGATAAACAGGCACACAACAACAAAAACAAGGCAGAATTGGACCGGTTTGAATGCCCGAATAATGATAATATAATAATGGGTTCCTAACTATATCCTGTACTCATTATAGTCTCGGATTAAAAGAAGCGTTGGATGTGAACACAAAAATAAACCGCTCGGCCGCCTCCTCCTCCTCCTCACGGTGTGACAATGGGCATGCTTTAATCATTCTATTTTCTGGGTGTTTTTATTTTCTTTATGCTCTGAATTGTACATAATAGAATCATCCCCCATAAAGACATCTTTATTTTTTATCTCGCCAAGCAAAGTCTTTAAACCTTCCGTTCCAATGTGTTGGCACTGTGCCTGTTTTTTACGCATGAGAAAAACAGGGTTGACCTCGAGAGGGGACGTTATACCTGCTTGGATTCTGCTGACGGTGGTTGTTGGAGCCCACGTTGTGTTTGTAGGGGGGGGGGGGGGGGGGGGGGTCGATGGGCACTGAGCTGTGAAGTAAAGTCTTGGTCGTGTGGATGGGCGTCTTGTCGTTCTTTTTGATCCAGACGAATCAACAGCAACAAAAAAAAAAGCCACTAAATTAATGTCATCTAATTAAAATTTCCACTCGGCAACAGAAGAAAGAAGCTCATGCCGTCTCAAAAAAGGAAAACGTGTTTCAGCTGCTCGGTGTGACGTTTCTATTTCGATAAATGTACTTGTTTTATTTATTCTCATTCTTAATAAATCAAGTACTGAACTGCACCGCTCCGGCTCTGAATGCACACGCGTGTTGAATGGCGTTAGTTAAATGAAGGCTACAGGTTATTCATTTAAAGTCTCAAAGCACATTTCAGAAAGTTGGCTGTAGTTTTACATTTAGCAGCATCCCCCAGTAGGCGTCTGCACTGGTGGAATGTAACTGAGTACATTAACTCAAGTACCATTTTGAGCTACTTGTCCTTGACTTGGGTATTTCCATTATATGCATTTTTATACTTCTAGGGGAAAATATTTTACTTTTTTAGCTTCAGTGACTTTTTAAAAGTATATAAAGTAGCTGACACCTTTTAACCAGCTGCAATATTAATAAAGTTTACACATTAATGCATCAATAATTATAATCCAGTCATATTTCTTTCTGAAATTAGACATTTTGCTCTTACTTTTGGTACGGTAGGCCTATATTTTTATGCTAATAATGTACTTTTATCTAAGTAAGATTATTTTTAATGTAGAACTTACTTCCAACAGAGTATTTGTACACTGACTCCAAGACTCTGATGTGGTAATGATCTCATATATAAATTCACTATTGTGTAACAATAGCTATAATAATAATATTCTAGTAATATTAGTCTGGTAACAAACAGTCACTGAAGCTAAACACGAATATCAGCCGAGAGAAATTAGATAAAAGAGGTATTATTAGTATTGGTAAAAGCAGTAATGGCAGTACTCTTTGTATTATATGTAGTTCCTCCGTTCGTCCGCCAGATGGCGATGATGACGCCGGAAACTGTAACGAAGTAGCGGAAATGACGCAGTCGCAAGATGGCGGCGCAGGTGGAGTTGTGTTGTTTGGAAAGTTTCCCTTCGCACCTGAGTCCTCTGGATGTTCTGGTTCTTCAAACTCAACTGGACTCGGTGTTCCAGAATGACGCCGACCCACCGACCGCCCTCTTCACCCCGCAGCGGCCTCGGGGCTCCGGAGGGCCGGGCATTTTACTGCGCGTCCACCCGACCGCCGAGGAGGAGATCGCGGGCTACGGAGGAGGAAACGCCCCCAGAGCCGAGTCCGGGAGCCGGGTCCGGGTGTTCACCAGCCGGTTCTTCCTGCGGCACCACGGATTTGAGGGTCTCGGCAGCAGCACGGGGACCCTGCGGGCTATGGAGCCGATCCCCCTGGATAGACTGGTGCTGGGAGCCCGCAGCAGGCAGAGCCTCCACTGGGCCGGAGCCGAGTGTTTTACCGGCGGGCTGCTGGAGCTCTGCCGCCCGGGACAGTGGCTGCTGGCCCGGCAGGGAGACCCGCTGCTGCTGCCCCGACACCCGCTGCTGGGTGAGGACCCGGGACAGGTGAGCCCTCGGAGCCGGTTAAACCCAGACTGAGTACCGTGAACACTTTTATTTAGACTTGATCAACACGTCAGTATCTTTACTGTTGAGGAATATTAACGGTTTTATTTTTGCAAACTTGGAAAAACTGAGTAAACCTAAACAAAAAAATTAAGAAAATAAAATTATTGTGGAGAAAATTAATTATTTCTCCACTATTTCCTTAAAGTTATGTAAATGGGTAAGTTTAAAAAGCTTGTTTAATGTCTTCTTTTCTTCTGTGTGTGTCTTCAGGTGCAGCAGCACCTGATGGAGCTGCTGGTGTTGGACTGCAGTCCTGTGACACAGGGGCGGATCACCGCCGACACCTCGGTGGTTCTGACGGACTGCTTGGACTCGGCGGACCCCCCGAGCGCCCCCCCGGCCTGCAGACCGCTCAGGCTGTGCGTGTCGGACTTCGCTCATTACGCCGACGGCCTCGGAGGGGGGCGCTCTCTCCTGGATAACAGGAAACTGCTGGGCTCGGGGTTCTCGGGCGTTCTGCAGGCGCTGGAGTGCCGGGTGGACGTCCGGGTGGTGGACACCAAGCGATGGCTGGGGGTCAAAGGTCAGCAGGGAGCCGCCGCGGACGTGGACAGCTGCGTGTTTGTGAGCAAACAGCTGCTCCTCCGGCTGGGGCTGTTTAACCAGGAGTGGGTGAAGCTGTCGAGGCCCGGCGGAGCCTCCAGGACTCCCGCGGGTCCCACGGAGGTCAAGGGGGGCGTCTGCAGACGGCGGCTGGTCTCCGTGCTGGTTGTGGATTTAACGCAGAGTCCGGACCTGCAGGACTACGACGAAGTCGGTTTCGTATCGGCGACTCTGTGGTTCAACATGACCGAAGGAGACGCGATCCCTGTGAACGGCTGCACGCTGAGGATGAAGGTGCTTTCAACACAACACACACACAGTGGAAGCTAACCTGGGGGTGGGGACCCCTGAGAGGGTCGTGAGGGGGATCTAAGGGGGTCACAAAATGATTGCCAGGTTAGGAAGTAAGAAAGAACATATAGTTCATCTTCCATTCAAGCTATAATCAATAAGTCCTGCAGATGTTTCGCATTGTAAATCAAGGCCTGAAGACTTTTTCGTGTCTCTCGTTGTCTCAGCGGTGGACTCCGTCTCCTCCGGCGCCCGCCGGACGCCACTCCGACAGTGTCAGTCGCTCTTCTTCTCCGATGTTCGCCAGCGAGCTTCACGTCCAGCCGGTCGCGTCTCCGCTGTACAACGACCTCGGTTGCTACGGCGACCTGCTGTCCGAGCACTTCAGCGCGCCCAGGTCAGCCCGAGTCGCGCCGCTTAACATGCACGTAGCGTCATAGTATCAACCTGCACCACCCACTGTTCATAACGTGTTCGTAGTGAGACTCCCAGTCTCACCAGTGTCTCCTTGCAGACTGGTTTCACGGGGAGACATCCTGACAGTTCCGGCTGAAAACCACCCAGACCTGCTGGAGAACAATTCAGAGGGAATACACAGGTGTGTGTGTGTGTGTCGGTTTTCTTATATCTGTAAGGAATAAACGGTACATTATTTGTATTCTCAACTGTGGACCTGCTTATTGGGCCTGTGCGACCTTTGACCTCCGTCAGGTGTCCAGTGCTGTTCTTCAGAGTGCAGAAGGTGTGTCCGTCGACGGAGAAAGAGGAGGAAGAAGAAGGAGGAGAAGCAGAAGCTCTACTGGCGGACAGACTGCACACCTCACTCTACATGGTGACATTTGACCTTTGACCTTTTATCAGTGTGTTTCAGAGTGTGTATCTCCTGACAGCTGACTCCCTGACTGTCTCTCTCCAGCGAGGGTCCACCGGCGGCCCCGTCCCCTGCCTCTCCGTGGAGGGTCCGTCTCTGTGGAGCAGCCTGTCTCCTCCGGGCCTCGTCAAGACCGTGGAGCTCCTCGGCGCCATCATCCCGCCGCACCTGCACCGCAGGTAACTCCGCCCGTCTGCCCGGCGGCTCCGACCCCGGGATGTGTGGTCATGTGATCAGTGATGGTAGTGTGTTGTTTTTCTTTTTGTGTGTGTGGTGTGGTTGTAGCAGCTCTTTGTCCGGCTGCACCGTCCTCCTCCACGGCCCAACTGGAAGTGGTAAAGTAACGGCGGTCAGCGCAGCGAGTCGCAGACTGAACCTCCACCTGCTGAAGGTTCGATTTCTCCTCCTTCATTCTTCTTCTTCTGCTTACGTTCTTCTTCCTCAACTCCTTCCTCTGCTTCTCCACTTCCTGTCGCCGCCTGTGTGCAGGTGGACTGCGTTAACGTGTGCGCCGACACCCCCGCGGCCACGGAGGTGAAGCTGACCTCGGCGTTTCAGCGGGCCGAGGCCCTGCAGCCGTGCGTCCTGCTGCTCCGGAACCTGCAGCTCCTGCTCGGCTCTCGGGGCGACGCCAGGGAGGACGGCAGAGTCCAGGCCGCGCTCTGCCAGCTGCTCCGCGGCGCCCCCACCAGGTCGCCGCCCCTGTAAATACAGTTCTTTTATTGATTTATTGGTTTTTTTTATGTGGTCTAACGGGCGCTGCGCGGTTGTCGTCCTCCCAGGGTGGTCGTGGTGGCGACGGTCTGCAGACCTCGGGAGCTGTCTGCGGGCGTCGCGGCGGCGTTCATCCACCAGGTGGAGATGGAGAGTCCCACCGAGGAGCAGCGGCACTCCATGCTGGTCAGCATGAGCCGAGACGTCCGCCTGGGAGGGGACGTCAACCTGGAGAGACTCTCCAAAATCACCGCGGTACGTCGCCCCGGAACCTGGACCAGTACAGACCAGTATAGACCAGTACAGACCAGTACAGACCAGTCGCACAGCCGAGCCTACGGAAGAACAGAAAATAAACACACATAAAATTCAGTTTAAAGGTGTAACCCTGACAATGAGTGTGTCATCCTCCTCTTCCTCCTCCTCCTCTTCTTCCTCCTCCTGCTCCTCTTCTTCCTCCTCCTCCTCCTCACATCCTCTTCTTCCTCCTCCTCTTCTTCCTCCTCCTCCTCCTCAGGGGTTTGTGTTGGGGGATCTGAGCGCTCTGCTGGTCGAGGCGGGTCGAGCTGCCTGCAGGAGGCTGATTCACACCTGGTGAGACCAAAGGTCAAAGGTCGTGATGTGGATTTAGAACCGCGTATATTTACGTAATAATTTAATTATTGACTCTTGTTTATTAAACGTGTGTGTTATTAAATGTGTGTGTGTTCAGCGGTGGCCGGCAGGAGGAGGACCTGTGCTCCAGTGGAGTGACAGTCCTGAACCAGGACTTCTGCTCCGCCCTGAAGACCCTGCAGGACGCCCAGTCCTCGGCCATCGGAGCCCCCAAGGTGACGACCCCACGCACTTCTACACCTGTTAACTGTTTTATGGGATGTCTTCTTTTTTTTTTAATGACATTAAAAAAATTAAATAAGTACTCACCTGCCGGTTGAACTCTGTAGATCCCAGATGTGCGTTGGGAGGACGTCGGAGGTCTGCAGCAGGTGAAGAAAGAGATCCTGGACACGGTTCAGCTTCCTCTGCAGCGCCCAGAGCTCCTGGGTCTGAACCGGACCGGGGTCCTGCTGTACGGACCGCCGGGGACCGGGAAGACCCTGCTGGCCAAAGCTGTGGCTACCGAGTGCTCCATGACCTTCCTCAGGTAGGGAACACCTTCACCTTCACCTTCCTCATGTAGGGAACACCTTCACCTTCCTCATGTAGGGAACACCTTCACCTTCACCTTCCTCAGGTAGGGAACACCTTCACCTTCCTCAGGTAGGGAACACCTTCCTCTTCCTCATGTAGGGAACACCTTCACCTTCCTCATGTAGGGAACACCTTCACCTTCCTCATGTAGGAAACACCTTCACCTTCCTCATGTAGGGAACACCTTCACCTTCCTCATGTAGGAAACACCTTCCTCTTCCTCATGTAGGGAACACCTTCACCTTCCTCATGTAGGGAACACCTTCACCTTCCTCATGTAGGAAACACCTTCACCTTCCTCATGTAGGGAACACCTTCACCTTCCTCATGTAGGAAACACCTTCACCTTCCTCATGTAGGGAACACCTTCACCTTCCTCATGTAGGGAACACCTTCACCTTCCTCAGGTAGGGAACACCTTCCTCTTCCTCATGTAGGGAACACCTTCACCTTCCTCATGTAGGGAACACCTTCACCTTCCTCATGTAGGGAACACCTTCACCTTCCTCATGTAGGAAACACCTTCCTCTTCCTCATGTAGGGAACACCTTCACCTTCCTCATGTAGGGAACACCTTCACCTTCCTCATGTAGGGAACACCTTCACCTTCCTCATGTAGGGAACACCTTCACCTTCCTCATGTAGGGAACACCTTCACCTTCCTCATGTAGGGAACACCTTCACCTTCCTCATGTAGGAAACACCTTCCTCTTCCTCATGTAGGGAACACCTTCACCTTCCTCATGTAGGGAACACCTTCACCTTCCTCATGTAGGGAACACCTTCACCTTCCTCAGGTAGGGAACACCTTCACCTTCCTCATGTAGGGAACACCTTCACCTTCCTCATGTAGGGAACACCTTCACCTTCCTCATGTAGGGAACACCTTCACCTTCCTCATGTAGGGAACACCTTCACCTTCCTCATGTAGGAAACACCTTCACCTTCCTCATGTAGGGAACACCTTCACCTTCCTCATGTAGGAAACACCTTCACCTTCCTCATGTAGGGAACACCTTCACCTTCCTCATGTAGGGAACACCTTCACCTTCCTCAGGTAGGGAACACCTTCCTCTTCCTCATGTAGGGAACACCTTCACCTTCCTCATGTAGGGAACACCTTCACCTTCCTCAGGTAGGGAACACCTTCCTCTTCCTCATGTAGGGAACACCTTCACCTTCCTCATGTAGGGAACACCTTCACCTTCCTCATGTAGGGAACACCTTCACCTTCCTCAGGTAGGGAACACCTTCCTCTTCCTCATGTAGGGAACACCTTCACCTTCCTCATGTAGGGAACACCTTCACCTTCCTCAGGTAGGGAACACCTTCCTCTTCCTCATGTAGGGAACACCTTCACCTTCCTCATGTAGGGAACACCTTCACCTTCCTCATGTAGGGAACACCTTCACCTTCCTCATGTAGGGAACACCTTCACCTTCCTCAGGTAGGGAACACCTTCACCTTCCTCATGTAGGGAACACCTTCACCTTCCTCATGTAGGGAACACCTTCACCTTCCTCAGGTAGGGAACACCTTCACCTTCCTCATGTAGGAAACACCTTCACCTTCCTCATGTAGGGAACACCTTCACCTTCCTCATGTAGGGAACACCTTCACCTTCCTCATGTAGGGAACACCTTCACCTTCCTCAGGTAGGGAACACCTTCCTCTTCCTCATGTAGGGAACACCTTCACCTTCCTCATGTAGGGAACACCTTCACCTTCCTCATGTAGGGAACACCTTCACCTTCCTCATGTAGGGAACACCTTCACCTTCCTCATGTAGGGAACACCTTCACCTTCCTCAGGTAGGGAACACCTTCACCTTCCTCATGTAGGGAACACCTTCACCTTCCTCATGTAGGGAACACCTTCACCTTCCTCATGTAGGGAACACCTTCACCTTCCTCATGTAGGGAACACCTTCACCTTCCTCAGGTAGGGAACACCTTCACCTTCCTCAGGTAGGGAACACCTTCACCTTCCTCATGTAGGGAACACCTTCACCTTCCTCAGGTAGGGAACACCTTCCTCTTCCTCATGTAGGGAACACCTTCACCTTCCTCATGTAGGGAACACCTTCACCTTCCTCATGTAGGGAACACCTTCACCTTCCTCAGGTAGGGAACACCTTCCTCTTCCTCATGTAGGGAACACCTTCACCTTCCTCATGTAGGGAACACCTTCCTCTTCCTCATGTAGGGAACACCTTCACCTTCCTCATGTAGGGAACACCTTCACCTTCCTCAGGTAGGGAACACCTTCACCTTCCTCTTCCTCATGTAGGGAACACCTTCACCTTCCTCATGTAGGGAACACCTTCACCTTCCTCAGGTAGGGAACACCTTCACCTTCCTCTTCCTCATGTAGGGAACACCTTCACCTTCCTCATGTAGGGAACACCTTCACCTTCCTCAGGTAGGGAACACCTTCCTCTTCCTCATGTAGGGAACACCTTCACCTTCCTCATGTAGGGAACACCTTCACCTTCCTCAGGTAGGGAACACCTTCACCTTCCTCATGTAGGGAACACCTTCACCTTCCTCAGGTAGGGAACACCTTTATCTCCGATAACGCTCATCCAGGTGGTCATCTGTTCTCCGTCTGTGTGTTTCAGCGTTAAAGGTCCGGAGCTCATCAACATGTACGTGGGCCAGAGTGAGGAGAACATTAGAGAAGGTCGGGTTCTCCCTCAAGGAGCTTTCTGGTGTATTTCAACTTGTGCTCCTCAAGTTGTGTATCAACCTGTGTGTGTGTGTGTGTGTGTGTGTGTGTGTTCAGTGTTCAGCAGAGCGCGCTCAGCGGCTCCGTGTGTCGTCTTCTTTGATGAGCTGGACTCTCTGGCTCCCAGCAGGGGGCGCAGTGGAGACTCGGGCGGGGTGATGGACAGGTGAGTGTTTCCCCTGTGAGTCGGCTCCAACTGTCACCATGAACTTTGGGCTTTAATATACTTTAATACATAATTAGTACACAATTAGTACATAACTAGCGCTGAGGTTAACAGGCTTAAGTTCCTGGGAATCTCCCTAAAAAAACAACCCGACATGGTCCTCAAACGTCTTCATTCAGGTGAAAGAAGACTTTCTTCAGGAAACTTAAAGAAGGTCAAATTATTATTATATAATTCTCGCGCCACGGTTCTCGTTAATTTTTTTTTACAGGCTGGAAACATTTCAGATCTTCAGATTAAAACCACCCAGAACCTCCTGGGCACCTAGCGAGCAAACGGCATTTTATTGCGCAACCCTGTTGTTTGTAAACAAATTTGTTTATTTATTTTTTTGGGGGGGTTCCCTCCCACAGAGTCGTGTCTCAGCTGCTGGCCGAGCTCGACGCTTTGCCGTCGTCCGCCGGGGTTTTTGTGATCGGAGCCACGAACCGTCCGGACCTGCTGGACCAATCGCTGCTGAGGCCCGGCAGGTCAGAGGTCACGCACACACACACACACACACACACACACACACACACACACACACACACACACACACCTTCCTGATCCACATCCTGGATGTTGTGTGTGTGTGTCCCCCCCCTTCAGGTTCGACAAGCTGGTCTATGTGGGCCTCAACGAGGACCGGGCCTCCCAGCTGCAGGTTCTGCGGGCGATCCTCAGAAAGTGAGAACCGGCCGTTCGAGACTCTCTCTCCCCGAAACGCGCGTGGGACGTTTTTATTTGTTGTTGTGTTTCTGGCGTCCCTGAACGTGAATGCGTGTTGTGTTCAGGCTCCAGGTGGACTCCGCCGTGGACCTGCAGCAGGTGGTGGATCGCTGCCCCGATCACATGACCGGCGCCGACCTGTACGCTCTGTGTTCGGACGCCATGACGGCCGCCATCAAGAGGAAGATCGCTCTCATCGACCGCGGTAGGAAAAACACCGTTTGTTGTTGTTGTTGTTGTCTGTATTTGTGTTTATTTAAAGGGACGGTGTACAGTTTAAAAACAGCAGTGATGCATCGTTCCAGATTTTATCTTTTAAACTGATTCACGTCTGTTTTCCCAAAACAAAGAGTTCAATCTCACAGGAACTAAATACTGAAAGGGGGAGGAGCCAAATAATTTATTATGTTATAAACTGAGCACACATTCAGGAAATATTATCTAAAATCCTCAAAGCTCAGTACTGTACTCTCTCTCTTTACCTGGATCTCTCTCACTCCGTCTCTCTCTCTTTACCTGGATCTCTCTCTCCCTCTCTCTCTCTTTACCTGGATCTCTCTCTCTCTCTCTCTCTCTTTACCTGGATCTCTCTCTCCCTCTCTCTCTCTTTACCTGGATCTCTCTCACTCCGTCTCTCTCTCTTTACCTGGATCTCTCTCTCCCTCTCTCTCTTTACCTGGATCTCTCTCTCCCTTTGTCTCTCTCTCTCTCTTTACCTGGATCTCTCTCTCCCTTTGTCTCTCTCTCTTTCTTTACCTGGATCTCTCTCTCCCTCTCTCTCTCTTTACCTGGATCTCTCTCACTCCGTCTCTCTCTTTACCTGGATCTCTCTCCCTTTGTCTCTCTCTCTCTCTCTCTCTCTTTACCTGGATCTCTGTCTCACTCCTCTCTCTCTTTACCTGGATCTCTCTCTCCCTTTGTCTCTCTCTCTCTCTCTCTTTACCTGGATCTCTGTCTCACTCCTTCTCTCTCTCTTTACCTGGATCTCTCTCTCCCTTTGTCTCTCTCTCTCTCTTTACCTGGATCTCTGTCTCACTCCGTCTCTCTCTCTTTACCTGGATCTCTCTCTCCCTTTGTCTCTCTCTCTTTCTTTACCTGGATCTCTCTCTCCCTCTCTCTCTCTTTACCTGGATCTCTCTCACTCCGTCTCTCTCTTTACCTGGATCTCTCTCCCTTTGTCTCTCTCTCTCTCTCTCTCTCTTTACCTGGATCTCTGTCTCACTCCTCTCTCTCTTTACCTGGATCTCTCTCTCCCTTTGTCTCTCTCTCTCTCTCTCTTTACCTGGATCTCTGTCTCACTCCTTCTCTCTCTCTTTACCTGGATCTCTCTCTCCCTTTGTCTCTCTCTCTCTCTTTACCTGGATCTCTGTCTCACTCCGTCTCTCTCTCTTTACCTGGATCTCTCTCTCCCTCTCTCTCCCTCTCTCTCTCTCTCTCTCTCCCTCTCTCTCTCTTTACCTGGATCTCTCTCACTCCGTCTCTCTCTTTACCTGGATCTCTCTCCCTTTGTCTCTCTCTCTCTCTCTCTTTACCTGGATCTCTGTCTCACTCCTCTCTCTCTTTACCTGGATCTCTCTCTCCCTTTGTCTCTCTCTCTCTCTCTCTCTCTTTACCTGGATCTCTGTCTCACTCCTTCTCTCTCTCTTTACCTGGATCTCTCTCTCCCTTTGTCTCTCTCTCTCTCTTTACCTGGATCTCTGTCTCACTCCGTCTCTCTCTCTTTACCTGGATCTCTCTCTCCCTCTCTCTCCCTCTCTCTCTCTCTCTCTCTCTCCCTCTCTCCACCTGGATCTCCTCCCCCCCCCCCATCAGGTCTGGACTCGGAGGACTCCCCTCTCCTGGTCTGCGTTGAGGATTTCTCTTCCGCGTTGGAAACCTTCAAGCCGTCCATTTCACAGAGGGAGCTGCTGAGATACAGAAACCTTCAACGTGAACTCACTGCCCAGTAGAGGAGGAGGAGGAGGAGGAGGAGGAGGAGGAGGAGGGACTCTGATGAAGGTCTAATTTAAAAGTGACGATCACATCTGAAGAAATTAACGTTGTAAATAATGTAAACAAGAAGTTAATTTATTTAATTGTGAGATTATAATTTATAAATACAGACGTGAACCAGAAGCGAGATTTTATTTCGGGATGGAAAAAACGGCGTCACCATCAGCCAATCAGGGGGCGGGTCTTCGCGCGTGGTGAGTGTAACATGAGATCTTTAGACTAAATAGTTATTATTGACAATTACTTGATTACTATTGTGACATACCAGCCCCCATGCTGCTCTATTATAGTACTGTAATCATAACAATACAGAATCATGTATGTTAATACTTTTTTAAAGAGGTGGAGTTAAATCTTCAGGTGTGAAGAAGGATCGCGAAGTTAGTGTTGAAGAAAGTCATAAAACTGCTGATTTTATCATTTTTTTGTCAAAAACTTAAGTAGTCTTATTTTATTTTTTTTATTGATTTTTACTAAATCCAACAAAACTATAACACTATGAAGTTATGGAAACTTCAGAGGATAAAAAAAAAAAAAAGAAAAGAGGAACCACAAGAGGAGAAATAATCAGCAGAAAAATGAGATGCATAAATATTAGATAAATGGATGTTTGCTATATATAATAACTATAATAACGTTAGCTTGTCATTGGACCACGAATACAAATATGTAAACTATACCGTGTAGTTTAGCATTCAGGTATTCTCGTCCTTTTAAACATGATTTTAAAGAGAAAGCCCTGTTTAGCTTAGCATCAGCTAACAAACGTTGGTTTTACCAAACTGACATTAGCACATTTTGTCAGTTGTGCCTAAACTTAACTTCTAAAATGTTAAACATTTCAGTTTTTCATGTTATATTTCTATATTTTTGTAGAAATCGTCCCAATCTGTTAGCTAAATAATGTGTAAACTAGCATTAGCTAGCTAACCAGCTCTTTTGCTAACGTGTATAATAATTGTTTCTAAGCTAGCTAGCTAGCAGATCTTCTAAATAAGTTTCCAGAACTTTTATTTAAACGTTGTTTTGTTCTAATTTGGTTTCCTTGGGAGATGTTAATATGAAGATTTTTTTAATTTAATTGTTTTTTTTACTTTGTGTTGAAATTAATCCACCACCAGGTGACCACCACGTGACCACCATGTGACCACCATGTGACCATGTGACCACCACGTGACCACCACGTGACCACCATGTGACCACCACGTGACCATGTGACCACCACGTGACCGCCACGTGACCACCACGTGACCATGTGACCACCATGACATAAACCACACAAACACACCAAAGAATGTGAATCTGGGGAAAGTAAAAATATTAAGAAAGGCTCCACTTGTGTTTCCATTTTATTTAATAATTTCTTTCCACCATATAATGCTTCAAATAAATCAACTTAGATATTAAGCACACTTTACGCCCCTGTTCTTCAGTGTAAACCAGTATTCATATTCACATTATTCAGACTTTCCAGTTTCTGAACCGGTGATATTTCAAAAACAAAATTATTAGTAAAATGTTTTGGCTGGATGTCCTTTTTAAATTTGTCTACTTGACATTTGCTGAGGCTTGTAAGAGAATATAAATTATTTGGCTCAGCGAGGTTCAATCATCCCACATAAAGCTGTATTTTCTCCAGGCTGCGTTCAAGTTCAGACAAAACGCAACGAAAATTAAGCTTTTTCGCTCCAAAACGTATATTCTACCCACAAATTTAATGCAAACGCCAGAGTTTAATTAACCGGCAGCTGGTCTGGACTCTTCTGAGCCTCTAAACATGGACCTGGAAACCTGAACGGGTCTCGACTGAGACCACGAGGACCGTTTGTCCGCGTCTAGGAATGATGTACAAGCCACAGCCGTTAGCGCCTAATGAGCCAAAACAGATGTATGGATGTTTAATGGGAGGGAGGGGGGGGTGAAGTGAAGCTGGTCGTCCAATTCTGGGTGTAATCCGGATTAATCTGGAGGTCTGGATCTCCGGGGTTCGTCCTGTGGCTTCACTCCGTTTCGTGGTCCCTGGATTTTAGTTCGTCGGCGCGGCAACGATCCAACGCACTCTTGTTCTTTGTCCTCCATGCCTAACGAGCAGATCCCCCTCAGGTGAAGTGGGGCATCCGGCTGCAGGTTCTGGAAGAGAGGCAAACGTTGTTTTTTTTAAATTTATTATGTGCCGCGTCAGAGTTGAAGAGTTTTCTTTTGTTCACTTTCACTGAGCAGAGAAAACAAGCAGACGGGCAGAAAGAATACTATTTTTTAATTATTTTTTACAACCACACACCGCCCACGAATAAATTTAAACATGTTCTCTGAAACGTGGAATAAAAACGATCCGGGCATATTAACGTGAATCCAATATTTGTCTCTTTTTTTTTTTTTATTTTGCGTGTTACAGTTTTTGTCTCTTTTTTTTTTTTTTATCGTCGTCCTCGTCGTTTGTGAAACATTCGGCAGTTTGACGGATGATTCAGTCCGTTTACACTTTAAATAAACATCTAAATATACATTGAAAAAAAAGCATTCAGCTGATAAGCTCCAGAGACGCTACAAACGACCCACAAAGGTCCCTCGACGGGAAGAGAACGGGCGACGCTCAAGCTGGTGGGCGGCTAGCACGTTAGCTAACTAGCTGGATAGCGTGTTAGCTAACTTTGTTTGGCTCGTTTTCTGCAACCAGTGTAGCATAAAAAGCATGGTGGAATCACCACGCTAGCGTGTTAGCTAGCTAGCGTGTTAGCTGTTGATTCCACCATGCTTTTTATGCTACACCGGTTGCAGAAAACGAGCCAAACTAAGTTGTAACGTATCTGGCGATCGTGCATGAAGCATTAAGTCGTACACATTTCACGTATTCACTCTGGCTCTTCGTGCTAAACCTCGTCTCGAGTCCGCAACTTGCCATAAATTTGCTCATTTATTTAATTATTTCTATGGTTTTGAACACTTTGACGTGTGGTTATTAGCGAGTTGGGGCGCTAAAAAACAACAACTTGTCACATCAAACTTTGACCGGCTTAGTAATCAATGAGGAATAAAAAATACCTGACAGATATTTAACTTGCCACCTGACCTATTTTTTAATCATCATGTACTTTCTTTAAAGGCACAGGGGGATGTTTTCATCGCCTGAAATCAAAAAACATTGTATTTTTCCTTTGCTTATGAGCCCTTTCGCGCGAGGAGCGGGTGCTCTCCACGGAGCGTTTCTACAGTAGCCCAGAAGGGACAAACCAAATCACGTTTACTTGAAGGCCACCGTAGTTCTCCGACACGCTTGTGAAACTACGGTGACTTGAGTGCAAAAACCCTCATAATGCATCCCCCCCCCAACCCTACACACCTGGACATTACACACAACCACTAATTATTAATCTATCTTATATATTTATATATATATTATATATTTTTTAGTGCGCGCGGCTCCATCGTAACCCCCCTCCCTTCTAACCAGTTCCTGTGTTTTCGTTGATGGCGGGGGTTCAGCATTCCTCCATGCAACATAAGCCATATTTACCGCTTACGTGGCCTTTGCTACTTTTGTGCGCTTCATCCTTTTCCTCCTCATGAGGGTCACCTGAGGCCTCTTCAACCCGGCGATCAGCAGCAGCAACCTGGGCCGCGACTTGGTGAGCCAGCTTCTCAGTAGCGTCCCCTTGGGAAACCTGCGGGAACAGCAGCGGTCCGTTAAAGCCGGCAGGACGCCGGTGCCCTTCCGGATGGTTTATAAAACTACAACAATAACACAAAGACACTGAAGGCCTCACCGTGCAATACAAAAAATTAACATTTCAAGGCCAATTTTCCAATTAACCAAAGAAGTCAATTAAAATTCTACTTAAACACATTATTTTCCAAATGCGCAGACTGAAATAAATATTAATTCTGATGAACTTCGGTTCATACATGAATCATAACGTTGGTGTTTTCCTCTAGCGCCATCATCAGGCCAACATCGCAATGAGTCCGATACTTTATAATAATACCTGCAGTATTACGCCTCGGCTGTACTGTGTGTTTTAAAAAAAATTAAACATCTAAACATCTAATGCAAAGACGGTGTGTTCAATGTTTTACGTTAATGTGCACGTTACATAACCAACCAGGAGTTAATAATCTTCTCTGTGAAAGTAAGTAATACAATTTCTCACATTCATTGGAGTCTATAAAAATGTGAAGAAAAGTAGTGACGTCGTGACTCGACCGTCCCAAACAAAACAAAAACGTGTGTTTTAAAAAAAAAAAGACTTAAACAATCAATCATCCAACATTTGCTGATTTCATTTCTTTCGATTAAACTTCTGTAACACGTATTGCATAAAATATCTATGGCGATGCCATAACTCCTCCCACCTCAGCGAGACAAACAGGAAGTGACGATTGTGTTGTTTTCGATCACACAAAAAAAAAAAAAAAGAAAAGACTTTCTTACTCGTGACCCCGTGATTTGACCCCTTGTGACCCCGAGAACCACCAAAGGCCCCGGATCAGAAAAGCAGGACGTTGCCCTCTCGCGAATCACCACGGCGACCGCGCTCAAGCCTCCTTCAAGGAGCTTCACCTTCTCGACAAAACAGACCTTTTTCAAAATACATATCTTTAAAGCTGCGGGGCAGCCGCGACCTTTTGTGTCTTCACACCGTGACCTGCTGAGCACGATGGAACCAAACAAACAAAAACATCCTCTTTTGTGCTGCTGCAGCACACTGAAACCAGCCAGAGAGAGATCTAGCAACGCGTGGACGCCATTGTTGTCGCCCCGCGGGGCTCCATGTTAAATGTACCGAGGGGGGGGGGCATTGTTTGTGTGGCTGCCCCCCCCCCCCCCCCCCCCACACACACACACACACACACACACACACCCACACACACACACACACACACACACACACATCAACTCCCCTTTAGCCCTCATCCTGTTCATCGTCGTCATGTGATCTTTTCCAGTTAAGCTTTGTCTTCTCCTCAACAGCATCTTAGCTCCTTCTCCTACTTCATCTTCTTCCTCCTCCCCTTCCTCCTCCGTATTCTTCTTCTCTTCTTCCTCCTCCTCTTCCTCCTCCTGATCAGCAGCCGTCGTCTTCAAATGCTCTTCAGGCCCAGTCCAACTTCAGGTGTCTTCAGGCGTCCCGCTAACCCTCAATTTAACTTTCTCTAAAGCGTCTTCTCTTATTATATATAACCCTCTTCTTCTTCCTCCTCCTCCTCCTCCTCCACAGCAGACATCTTGGTTGGTTCACTGAGCGGTCGCCGAGGCCCCCCCCCCCCCCCCCCCCCCCGAGAGTCGGAGGAGAGCGGGTACCTTTTGACATCGTCCTCGTCCGTCACACCCAACGATGGCAGGTCGTCGTGGCAACGTCACGAACGACCGCCAAAAGAACCATCCATCACCAAAATGTAGTGATCCAAAGCGACAAGTTTTATTTTCACACACACACACACACACACACACACACACACACACACACACACACACACACACACACACACACACACAGAGTATAGAGGTACCACTAAGTTGTTTTTCTCAGGCGGATCCACAGCTTCACACTTGCCTGAAATACATCGAGAGTCAAAAGTTCTCACTCTCGAAGGCTCCGAAATATATCGCAGGTCCTCGTCCATCACCTCCTCCGCTCCTCACCTGCGCCTCACAACTTAGCGGTCCTCTATACCTGCGCTCTCTCTCTCTCTCTCTCTCTCTCTCTCTCTCTCTCTCTCCCCCCCCCCCCCCCCCCCCCCTCCCCCCCTCTCTCTCTGCACAAGGCACACGACAGAAGAGCAAGTCCTTACCAATTGACCCCGCACATTTGTTAGCTTATGGCCCCGGCGTCCCTGCAGAGCCGCATATATGATCCCCGCTGCACTTTTTTGCCTCTCGCACTAGAAGCTTCAGCCAGGACGCCAAAAACAAAAATCTGCTAAATAATAGGAGGCCATGAAGCGGCCGGGTGGGGGAGGGGGGGGGGGGGGGAGGGGAGGGAGGGGTGGGAGGGTTTAAACAAAAAAAAAGAAAAAGAAAAAGGAGGATGTCCACTCAGCACTTCTGACTGCAAAGGGTGATCTCCCCGGGACACGCAGCCAATCAGGGAGGGAGGGGGGGATTGCACCTGTTGCCATGACGCCCGTCAAGGGGGGGGGGTCAACTGCTGCTGCTTGTTCAACACAACTAAATATATACATTTACTTTATGAAGTTTTTTAAATCCTTTTTGAGAAATTAAATACACGTATTTAAGTACTGACCCTATGAGAACTTTAAGCCCTTTACTTGAGCCGCTTTATACTTAAGTATAAATTAAATCACTTGATTCAGATTATTACATTATTATTATTATTATTATTATTATGCAATGTTATGTATAAAAATCTGACTTTATAGTGATTCATGGCCATATATGAAGTAAACAGAATGAGCTCCCTTAAACCTTAAAGCAACATCACTAATTATAATCCAGTAACATAATTATAAAGTATTATTTTTTTTAATCGTCCGTTCTGCATATATACTTTTAATTCTGGTACTTTAAGTATACTTTTTGCTTATACTTTAAGGATTTTACTGAAACTTGTATTTCTACACTTCAGTCTGGAAAATAAAAGGTACAAAAATATATATTATATCTATTATAATATATTGTAACATTTTCTATTTAGCTCGATCAAATTTGGCAGGTTGATTATTATAATTTTTTTTAATTAAATAATATATTGTAACTTTCAGACATTTGACACACGAGGAGTCGTAAAAAGAAAGAAGTTTTAATTTTATTGCATTTGTTTTATACGGTTATTGTTATATGACGGTTTTATGGCAAACTTGACTTTTTTTGTGACTATATTATGACATTTATTTACATAACTTAAATGACTTTCTATGATTTATTTAATGTATGTTTTCGATATATTACACAGACCTTTTTTCCCCCAATATTCTATATTATGACCTTATGACACACATATTACAACATACGTTCTATATGAAATACTATAGCACTTTTTTGACATACTGCACGAGTATTTTAAAGCATTATACACCAATATTTGTTGGGGGTACACTTTACTGTGACTATGTTATGACATTTTGGGACATCCCATACTATGATGACATGTCATGCTACGATTTTAATTATTCAGCATGCTTTATTATGTCGTGTGCAGGGATTCACCTACACAATGTGAGTCTTTGTGTTATCTACAAGAACATATTTATTATATTTATGATTATTATTACCTGTTTTTGCGATTATTACATCGATGGTGATGAAGTCTAATAAAATGTAAAAAAGCTGCGGCCGACTGTGATGCCTGTGACTGCTCTGTAGAGGGCTCTGTGGCCTCAGGATAACAGATGCAGGAGGAGGATGAGGAAGAGGGAGAGGAGGAGCAGGAAGAAGAAGAAGAAGAGGAGGAGGAGGAGGAGGCTGTGCAGGCATGTTTAGTGTCAGACGGAGAGGGTTCGCTCTGCTGTTTGTTCGCTGCTGCAGAGATCAACCTGGAGGAAGAGGAGGGGTAGGAGGGCTGGCACTGCAATGCAGAACATTAAATGAGGAGGAGGAGGAGGAAGGAGAAAAAGAGAAGGAGGGAGGGAGGGAGCTGCCAGCTCTGCAGAGCTTTTTTTTTTTTTTTTCTCCGAGGGGGAGACTCAGGGATTCCCTGTTGGTTTGGAAACGATCCAGAAGGAGAAGCAGCGACGACGAGCCGACTGAAAACAGGAGATGAAAGTGTTAATTACTGACTAATGACCGTCTGTGTTTAGTGTGAGTGTCATTGAACGCATCACAGAAAGGTCGTAAATCAGCAACACAACAGACCAACTGGGGCTGTGATTTTAATTTGATTTAATTGTGTGAGCGTGTATGAAAGTTACATATAATAATAATAATAATAATGCATTGAATTTATATAGCGCTTTTCATGATACTCAAAGACACTTCAAAGTATGAGTAAGTGTGACCAGAAGAATGCACACGTGTGCGAGAATAAATAATAATAATAATGATTAAACATTCTGATGAAGAAAAATCCAGATTTATTTTGAGGTTGGAGCTTTAGGTTTCGAAATATCTACAAACCTTGTGTTTATGATAAAAAAAAACATACAAAGGGAGCGAAATACAAAGTATGAAATCATTTATTGTTGACATTTGATGTAATTTTCTTAGAAATACTCTTTGTGCTAATACAGTTGTCCTTCCTGACAATAGGTGAAGAAATAGGATTTTATATATATATAAATATATTTATATATATATATAAATATATATATATATATTTTTTTATATATATATAATTTATATTTATATATATATAATTTATATATATATACAAATATATTTATATATATATATAAATTATATATATATAAATATATATATATAAATATATATAAAAATATATATATATATAAATATATTTCTACGAGCGGTGGGTTTCCAGAGCCGTGCACGTGTGACGATCTTCATGCACAGACTTTACATACATGTGACCCGGAAGCAAAAGTTATGAAAGTTTAAAGAGGACGAACTCTTCTCACCCCAAGAGATCAAAGTAGAAAAGCAAAGTCGTCTCTTTCTTTAATAAAATAATAAAATAAAAAAAGCTTTCGGACGTCAGCGTCATCATGCACAACAAACAGCACAGATGGCAATAATTGCATATTGTGACGCTACATTATGATCACACACACACACACACAGACGAGATTACCAACGCTCTCTTTTCTCAGGCGATGACGTCATGGTAACGTTTCCTCTTTGTGGGAATAAAGCGTCGGATTTTACTTTTAGTTCATTAGCGTGTTTTACAGATGATGCTCAACTTAAAGCTGCAGCACCTTTATACGAGATACATTCTGGATTATGAATCTGATAAATTCTGCATTTTTCAGCGCAAAGGGGCAGCGGGCACGTTGTGGTACGACGGCGCAGTTCAGCTAACGGCCACCAGATGTCGCTTTGAGGAGAATCACTGATTTCAGTGACGTGGATTGAAAAGAAACAAAAAAAACTTCTCAGAAAATATATAATTTGTCTTTTTACACGACTTTAGCTTCCTCGGCTGTTATTATACAATGTGTACGACAGCGGAGCGGCCAATGGGAACGCTCACATGCACATAGAGCACGGATATGTCAACGAAGCCACACACACACACACACACACACACACACGGTCTCTCACTCTGCTGTTAAATACAGCTGCTTTAAATCAACTATTAAAAAAAAGTTTTTTCAACAAGTTTTTTGTTTAAATGTGCCGGTTAAAAACATAATGTAGAAGATTAATAAAAACACACAGTGTCTGCTCAGCGTCAACGTGGAGTGGATCTCTTCACCCCGAGACACAGCGCGTTTACTGAGCGGTCTTTTTTTGCTCTTGCTATATATATTTATATATGTATATATATATATATATATATATATATATATATATATTTATATATGTATATATATATGTATATAATATATTTATATATAATATATATATATATATATTATATACATATATATAAATAATATATATGTATATATATATAAATAATATATATATTTATATATAGTATCATTTAAAATTATTAATCTTCACAATGAGTGAAAACGTATTCCACTTGAATTCAGAATTCAGATGCAGTCACGCAGCCCCATTACTATCAGAACAATGACCATTTGACTGGATGTTTTAACCCCGTGAGCTCCATTCAGAGCTGAATCAACATGGAAACGTCTACTGAATTATTATTATTTTGTATCTTTTTTTTTAATGTCCAGCTCTGTGCGGGAATTAAACATCGGCCCATTTCGGATGCATGAAATCTTTCACATTCAATCTGGATATAAAAAAAAAAAAACGCTCCCGAACATCAAAGACGTCTTAAAGAAACCTGCAGAGTGTTTACAGCCTGCTTGAAGGACGTTCCTCTCCTTGAGAAGTGACCGGTGACCTTCAGTCTGATCCACAATGACCTCCAACGACTTCCGCAGCTCTTTACCTCCACATCATTTTGATTGGCGCTCTTTAACAACCAATCACATTGCTTTGATATGACGTCACGCAGCGGCCCATCAGTACAAAAAATCATCACAGTGCCAAAGTCCCGTTAAAGCCATGTGTTATTATTGCCATAATTCTGCGAAGGTCCCAAAAAAAAAACCCTCTCGAGGAACCAAAGGTGCCGTCATGAAGGTCGTGACTCTTCCTACGGTCATGCGATCAAACCGTATCTTCGTCGTTTGGCTGGTTAGGAGAAGCTGTCCTTGTCGGAATCGGGTGACGGAGGCCGCGAGATCTCGAAGAAGGAGCCCGACGACTTCCTGGACTTGAGGAGTCGCAGCATCTCAGCCAGCTGAGACTCCAGCGACGCCATGCGGCCGTTCAGGGATTGGATGTCTCCCCTCAGCTCCTGCTTCAGCTCCAGGAACGAGGCCCTCGTGCTGGGCTCCGGGACCGCGCAGAAGACCGCCTTCCCGTCGGACTGCACCGGGCTCTGGTCCAGCGGCGTCCTGGCGTCGCCCACCTTGTCCAGGCGGAGGTCGCTCTTCGTGATGCCGCTGTCGCAGGAGTCCGTCTTCTTGAGGGGCATCTCGTCCTGAGACTTAGTCCTGTCGGGCAGCGTCTCCATGGACTCGGCCTTGGAGACGCTGCTCCACGACTCGGCCTTCACCACCGACTCCTTGAACCGGCCCCAGCCTTTGGCTTTGGGCGGCTCCGCGGACCTGCAGCCGGTCGGGGTCCCGTTTTGCGCGGCGGGAGCGTGGAGCATGACTCGGCTGGAGGTCTTGGACGACGGGGACGCGGCGGACGAGGCGGCGGGCGTGGCCGGGCACTCCGTCACCGTGACGATGCTGGTGGAGGCCAGGATCTTCGGACGTCTGGGCGCCTCCGGTGGAGCGACGCCTCTCTCCACGTCGGCGGAGCCCAGCGCGACCCGCTCGGCGGCGAGCCGCGCCTCCCTCTGCTGCCGGAAACGCTGGAAG